>NC_063182.1:6985079-7064175 GCF_023159225.1 Perognathus longimembris pacificus | reverse complement strand
CTCTGTTTAGCTATTCTATGCCACTCTTTGAAATTGAAGTGCATGTAGAACATAACTTTTACTGTAAGAAACGTTATAACACTTGTGAAAAGGATTCAATTTGGTTTATGCACAGTATAATATTTCTGCAGGTATCATCCAAAATTCACCACAGACAAGGCTTTTGCCCTCATTAGGTGTTGGCTTCAGCCAAACCGTCTGGGACTGTTCTGTTAAATTGCTGCCAGAATTTTACATCCAGTTACCTCCACTTTCTAGAACACGTTCTCTACTAATGTTACTGAAACCCATTTCTACATTATACAGATGTATTTGCAACAGCAATTAAAATTGTTCTTCCACAAGTTGGATCCTCATAGAATGATTCTAGTTACGTCTTTTGTGTGTATTACTATTTTAATAATGGTTCTTGCATTTGTAGTCTTGTGATTGGTTTCTTTTCTTTCCATGGTGTCTTCTCCCTCTGCCGCTCATATAAAGCAATACACTGTTACACTGTGGGTTTATATACAAATATCCTACCCCGGGGTGGGGGGGAAGCAGGACATGAACCTTGAGTTGAAATTTTTTTCAAGGGTGTCAGAATTTTGCCTCCTTTATTGGCAAGGGCTCTTTTTAAAAAGTAGCAAAGTTGATTGTTTCAAATCTTTTGAGTCATGTCTACACAGCAAGAACCCATAGAAAATTATATAGATTTTCAGAGTACTCTGTACACAATTCAACCATGTTCTACTCTTAAGTAAATTGGATTGGCTTCTAATGGAATATCCTGACTTGTTAAGTACTGGTAGAAAAGAACTTATCACTGAGTATGTAAGCAAGGACCTTTAGCATAATGGTTATCTGTTCAGCTTGGATCATTTACCTTATACTTTGAGCAGCCGCTGCCACTAATTTTCATTAGTAATCTCCACTATAAACTAGAGCAGAGTAAGTGGCTTTTTCATCTTGTGGCTTAAAGTTCTCTGATGCACATGAGTTGTTGGTTCTTCCTGTTCCTGTGTGGTCTTTTTACCATAACAGTCACAGGACATATGATGTCCAGAATGAGAACTGTCTGGCTATTCATACTTCTATGTGGCAGGATTTTTGAATGATTACAAGACACCAAATTTCATTAAAACTCAACTAGAAATGGAGGATTTCAAGAGTTGGCATCTACTCTGGCAAGCGGTATGGAGATTCCTCAGAAGGGTAAATAGAACCCTATGACCCAGCAGCCCCACTTTTGGGTATCTATCCAAAAGACCACAAACAAGAACACACTAAAGCCACCAGCACAACAACGTTCATCGTAGCACAGTTTGTCATAGCTAGAATTTGGAACCAATCCAGATGCCCCTTAATGGACGAATGGATCAGGAAAATGTGGTACAGATACACAATGGAATTTTATGCCTCTATCAGAAATAATGACATTGCCCCATTTGTAAGGAAATGAAAGGACCTGGAAAAAGTTATACTAAGTGAAGTGATCCAGACCCAAAGAAACATGGACTGTATGGTCTCCCTTATAGGGAATAATTAGCACAGGTTTAGGCAAGTCACAGCAGAGGATCGCAGGAGCCCAATAGCTATACGCTTATGAACACATAAGATAATACTAAGTGAAATGAACTCCATGTTATGGAAACGATTGTTGTAACTACTTTCAATGTGCCATATGAAATTGTAGCCTCTATTATTGATGATCTTTTTGTATTACCTTCCTGTGGTTTTACCTACACTTTCTCTGTATCTTATCTGGGTATATTGGAAATCTGGTATACTGGTATTAGAACTAGGAAATTGGAAGGGAATAGCAAAATCGAGAGACACAGAGTAAAAAAAGACAAACAACTACAAAAGCAATACTTGCAAAACTGTTTGGTGTAAATGAACTGAAAAATTCATGGCAGGGGGGCGAAAAAAGGGGGTAGGGGGAATGAGGGACGAGGTAACAAACAGTACTAGAAATGTATACAATGCCTAATGTATGAAACTGTAACCTCTCTGTAATTCAGTTTGATTATATATATATATACACATATATAATATATAATTGGCATCTATTAAGCTATATTTGCAAACACTGGTAATCAAGCAACTGAGAGAAGAGCAAATTTAACTACATTTTATATTTATTGTCCACAATATTTTCTTGATAATTTCTGGATTGATGCAGTGATGTTTTATTCCTTCTGTATTCATTAATGAAACACCTTTTGTCAGTGTTTCTACACAATACCTACTTGGTTTGAGATCAAGTGGTTGGAACACTGTTGACTTTTATTTTAAGCATAATGTTGATTGAACATTTAATTGAATCTTTCAATTAGCTTTATCCGTTTGATTCTTACTGAGCACAGCACCTAATATGGAGACTTGCTCCGTCGGAGGATTTTCTTCTTGAACAGTATCCCTGTAGATTTTGATGACACTTTTGGTTTGAGGTCTGTTTTTTCTTTTACTAATATGTTTAAGAATTCTAATGTTGAAAATTTGCACATGTTTATGTGGAACAAAGCTTAGAAAGATCAGAACTATAGATTTGAATAGAAATTTGTCCTCACGTGGTAGAGCAGGGATATTTTTGGTGTCATAATTTCTCTCATCATTAGTGTTGGGCTTTAATCAGTTGAAATGTATTTCTGTTCTGCAATGTAAGGTTCAATAAAAATTTTACTTAATTTTCTAGAAAATGATGCATGGTATTCATAAAGGGCTTTGTTAAATGGCAAAAAAATTAATACATACCCATTAAAGTTAAGACAAGTGAGAGAGGGTGGATGGGAGGGATGGGTGAGAATGTTCAAAAGGCATGGCATTCATGAAGACATACCATTCTCATAGACTGCATTGCTGAATGGCAACTCCTTTGTACAGCTTGTTACGAATAAAAATTATTTTAAAACAACAACAACCAAACCAGGAAAATAAATTTACAAAAAAACATTTGGTTCTATGAAGCTTGCAATAATAATGCATACATGATTCATATAATATTTCCTTCAACTTGTTTCTGAAATAAAAACGGCTGGTGAAATTATTCAAGGGGCAGGGCACATGAGCACAAGACTCCTGGTTTAAACCCCAGAACTACCAAAAGAAAGAAAGATAATTTTGAGAGCCCTTAACTTGCAAGAACAAAACTCTATGTGCAAACCATAATAACACCAAAAAGTAAATAAAATTAATGTGAAATTTAGAAATGATGGAAAATCTATTCATTGGCCATGGTACACCAAGACCACTGGATTCTTTACACCATGTCAGTATGTTTCTGACTTCTTAATGATATTATTAATATCAAATTAATATCAAATGATATTATTATATCAAATTATTTAACCATAGTTTGAAGCTTTTCATTTGCCCCGTTAATTTGCTCATGAAACACTGAAAAATATATTTCCTGAATTCTGACTGTACGGAGATTGCTGTTCTACAGGGAAAGAGAGAATGTGAACAAGAGAGTCACTGGCATAGATTGGAGCCTAGAATTTCTGATGTGAAAGCTAGCGAAAAATTCTCTTTTCAACATAAAATCACTTCTCAACCTCATTCCCAGACGGTGAGACTCTCTCCTGAGTGTCAGGTAATTCCTTGCAAAGGAATTGAAAGGTTGTCTCAGACTCCAAAAGACGCCTCATGTAAGGAGACCTGCTTCTACATAGGTTGACTAAAGGTGAACTTCCAACTTCCAGGTCTCATTCTGCATCTCAATTCTTTCCTTTCCCCATAAATCCTGCCCTGGTCTAGCAAGAAATATAGTATACTAAAAATAGGCTTTGGAGATGAATATTGTTAAAAACAAAAACTTTTCAAAAGTTAGAAAATATACTTTACTCAAAACCGCATGTGACATTACTAAGAAAACAACTTGGTTTGTAACAAAAGAAGGTGTGGATCCTTTCTTTGCAAATTAAACAGGAATTTGTTACTTATTCTCCTCCGAAGAAATGAGATTAGGAATGGAAACAGTATAAAGTTTTGCACTCTTCATTTTCAAGAAGGGGTTGCAATAACAGTTTAGGGCTCTGAGTGTCGCTGTTCACCACGCGGGGGAAAAACAACCAGACCTTCAGTCAGAAGGAGATTTCCGCAGCGCACAGCCCTGGTTCCGGGCGCTTGCAAAGCTTCATCTGGGACCCGCGATTGCTCAGCGTTCCACCGCGAACGCATCGGCCCTGGGAAGACCAGGACCCAGGGCTCCTCGGCCTCCAGCGGGAGCCGCCAAGGTCAGGCTGTCGCGCAGCGGGGCTGTCATGGCGGCTGCTTCTCCATCAGACTGCAGGCGACTGGTGTGGATGTGCTTTGTGCTGGGAGCCCTGTGGGAAGTGCGGGCCCAGCAGATCCGCTACACGGTGCGGGAGGAGCTGGAAGAAGGCTCTGCCGTGGGCGACCTGGCCCGGGACCTGGGGCTGGAGCCGCGGGAGCTGGCGGAGCGCGGCGTGCGCATCGTGTCCAGAGGGAAGGCGCAGCTCTTCGCGCTGAGCCCGCGGGGCGGCGGCCTGGTCACCGCGGGCAGGATCGACCGCGAGCAGCTCTGCCACACATCTGCCCAGTGTGTGGCACACTTGGAGATCCTCCTAGAGGACAAGGTGAGCATTGTGGGAATCGAGGTGGAAATAACCGATGTGAATGACAATGCGCCCAGCTTTGCAACAGAGCAGAGGGAAATAAAAGTTCTTGAAAATGAAATTCCTGGGAAGAGATTTCCGCTCCCTGAAGCTTTCGATCCGGACATAGGGCTGAATTCTCTGCAGGGTTACCAGCTCAGCTCCAATGCTCACTTCTCCCTGGACGTGCAGAGAGGCCCTGATGGGGTGCAGTATCCGGAGCTGGTGCTGGAACGCGCCCTAGACCGTGAGGAAGAGCCAGTTCACCACCTGGTTCTCACTGCCTACGATGGAGGCGACCCCGTGCGCTCGGGCACTGCCAGGATTCACATCACACTCCTGGACAGCAACGATAACGCTCCCGCATTCACCCAGCCAGAGTACCACGTCAGTGTGCGGGAGAATTTGCCCGTGGGCACCCAGCTGCTCACCATCAAAGCCACCGATCCGGATGAAGGGACCAATGGAGAAGTGACATATTCCTTCCGGAATGACGGTGACAAAATATCCAAACTCTTCCTGTTGGATTCGGTCAGTGGGGATGTCACAATATTAGGAGATCTGGATTATGAGGAGTCTGGATTCTACCATATCGATGTAGAAGCCCGTGATGGACCTGGCCTTCAAGCCCGAAGTAAGGTGCTCGTGACAATTGTGGATGTAAACGACAATGCTCCAGAAGTCACAGTTACCTCGCTCACCAGCTCTATCCAAGAGCCTTCTTCCCCAGGAGCAGTCATTGCTCTTTTCAACGTTCATGACAGCGACTCTGGAGAGAATGGCCTCGTCACATGTTCCATTCCAGATCATCTTCCATTTAGACTGGAAAAGACCTATGGAAATTATTACCGGTTATTGACACAGAGAACTCTGGACAGAGAGGAAGTCTCAGAATATGACATCCTGCTAACTGCCACTGACCAGGGAATACCTCCCCTGTCTACAGAGATGCATATTGCATTGCAGGTGACAGACATCAATGACAACCCTCCCACCTTCACTCACGCCTCCTACTCTGCCTACATTCCAGAAAATAACCCCAGAGGAGCGTCCATCTTAGGCATGACAGCCCAGGACCCTGACAGCGGGGAGAACGCCCAAGTAACCTACTCTCTCACCGAGGACACCATCCAGGGAGCGCCTCTGTCCTCCTACATCTCCATCAACTCCAACACGGGAGTCCTGTATGCTCTTCGTTCCTTTGATTATGAGCAGTTCCAAGACTTGCGGCTGCTTGTGATTGCCAGCGATGGTGGACAGCCACCCCTCAGCAGCAACGTGTCCCTGAGCCTGTTCGTGGTGGACCAGAATGATAACGCACCTGAGATCCTCTACCCCACCCTCCCCACGGATGGTTCCACGGGCGTGGAGCTGACGCCTCGCTCTGCAGAGCCAGGATACCTGGTGACCAAGGTGGTGGCCGTGGACAAAGACTCAGGACAGAATGCCTGGCTGTCCTACCGCCTGCTCAAGGCCAGCGAGCCGGGGCTCTTCACGGTGGGGCTGCACACGGGTGAGGTGCGCACGGCGCGGGCCCTGCTGGACAGAGACGCGCTCAAGCAGAGCCTCGTGGTGGCGGTGCAGGACCACGGCCAGCCGCCCCTCTCGGCCACCGTCACGCTCACCATCGCCGTGGCCGACAGCATCCCAGAGGTCCTGGCAGATTTGAGCAGCGTCCACACTGCCCCTGACACAGAGGACTCTGACCTCACGCTGTACTTAGTGGTGGCAGTGGCCGTGGTCTCCTGTGTCTTTCTGGCTTTTGTCATCGTGCTGCTGGCACTGAGGCTGAGACGCTGGCACACGAGCCGTCCGTCTCCAACAGCACACAGTGGGCTGGCAGGTCTATCTGCTTCACACTTGGTGGGTGTGGATGGGGTGCACGCTTTCCTGCAGACCTATTCCCATGAGGTGTCGCTCACCGCAGACTCGGGGAAGAGCCACCTGATCTTCCCGCAGCCCAACTATGCGGACACGCTCCTCAGCCAGGAGAGCTGTGCCAAAAGCGAGCCTCTCCTGCTACCCCAGGATTTCCCTGTGTCACAAGGAGACCCCAGCCACCCTCCGGTAAGCCAGTTCTACCATCTGTCTCCCACAAGGGAACACAGGATTCTGTGAATGCCTTTAGTTGTGTAAGATAGGACATGCAAAGTAAAGCACCCCTTTATGAACATTCCATTGCATCAGAGGGGTATGGAAAAATAATGTTTAGTGACATGTACTTAACAAAAACTTAGTTTGTAATGACTAGCTTTTTCTCTTTTTTGTGATGTGATAGTGATTTAACTGAGTATTAGTGGGTATACAAGCAAAGTTCTATCATGGAGCTACCCACCCCTGGCATATCTCCTTTATTATTTATCCTTTCTAGTCTTCATTCATTCATAATTTTGGCATAAATTTCTTAATTATATATCATTAAGACTCTCACTTTGTGTGTGTGTGTGTGTGTTTGTGTGTGTGTGTGTGTTTGTGTGTGTGTACTGTGGCTTGAAGTCAGGGCCTCAGGCTCTTGGTTGTATGTTTTGCTCCAGGATGATGCTCTAGCTCTTAAGCCAAGTGTTCAGTCCTGGCTTTTGGCTTTTAAATTGGAGATAAGAGCCTTGTGGATTAATCCGCTTGTCTGGCTTTGAACTTTGACCTGCAGTTCACACCCTCTGCCTAGGTAGGATTCTAGGCATCTTCTGTAGCCTTCTAGTACCACTCATTTTTAGAATGCCCTTTCAGCAGCTGAAACTTCTAAGGATGGTGAAAAGTGCTTTATTTTACTCTCTCAACATCTCCTAAAGTTTGAATTATTTTATATGCTAATTGTTTATTGAGGAACAATTTAAAGGTCTGGTGCTGAACTGATTGATCTCAAATTTTCTCTGATACTGAAACATATTATGAATGAAGTAAGCCAGACCCATTTCATTTGTGTTAGCTAGAATATGTATAAATGTGCACATAAAGAGTGTGTACTGTGTAAGCAGTAACAAATGAATTAACTGAAGTATAACAGACTCAGTGGAGAGTTCACATGGTATAATTCTTTTTTTGAAAGCTAAGTGAGAGCCCAGTGACATAAGCGTAAGCATCAGGGAATATGTACTATCTAGAGAGATGATGGCTGAGTAGAAGGGGGTTTACAAATGGAGGAGGGAAGAAGGGGCGGAATGCAGTCAGGATTCATCATCTATACCACACGATTGAGAAAAATAAAGGAAGGGGTGGGTGTCAGGGAGTGAAGATGTTAAAGGGATGACACAGATCAAAATGCATGGTATTCGGCTTACACAGTATGGCCAGTGACATTAGCTAGCGCTCGCTCTACTCTCTCTAACGGGGAAGCAGGGACTACAAGAGACTGAACTTTATCTGCCTCTATTTCCAGCAGACTCATGTTCAACTTTCACTCATACACATACACTTTGGGAAAATTTTATTAGTCCTTTTTTTTAAAAAAAAAGTTAATATAAAGTTATAGCAAAAAGAAAGAACCTGAATCTTGCTAACGGCTGGAACAATCCACAGCAGCAGCAGGAGAAGAGATGTGATTTAGTTGATTTTCTGTAGTTGTTGGTTGTTTGCTAGTCTCACAGTGATGGAAGTTGCACATTTTATCGAAGCGACCGAGAAGCTGCTGGAGGTTTGGTTCTCCCGGCAGCAGCCCAAAGCAAACCAAGGATCTAGAGATCTTGCACTATCTCTAGATCAGAACAGGATGTACTCTTGAAGGATGTGCAATATTCAATCATAAGTGTGACAAAAACTGACAAGTAGGAAGCTTATGTACTCAGTGAGAGCAGCATGTTTGTCTCCAAGAGATGTTCCATTTTGAAGACGTGGTACTACCCTCTGATAGAAAACACTGGTCCCCTGTTGAAGCTTGCTAGGGATTACAGTGGGTTTGACTCAATTCAAAGCATCTTTTATTCTTGTAAGAATTTCATGAAGCTGTCTCACCAAGGAGACACACACCGAAATTTCTAGGAAGAAACAGAGGTTCTTAATGCATTTTCCCTAATGGAGCAGCATATTGTATGGGACGGATGAATTCTGACTGTTGGTACTTGTTTACTTTGGATTTTCCAGAGAGTCAGGTAATCAGCCAGCCAGATCAAACCCTGGACATGTTGATGAGTGAGCTTGACCCAATAGCTATGGACCAGTTCTACATGAAAGATGGTATTACTGCAAAGGATGTCACTCGTGAGAGTGGAATTCGGGACCTAATATCAGGTTCTGTCATTGATGCCACACTGTTCAATCCTTGTGGGTACCAATGAATGGAATGAAATCAGATGGAAATTATTGGGCTATTCACATCACTCCAGAACCAGAATTTTCTTATGTTAGCTTTGAAACAAACTTAACTCAGACCCCCTATATTGACCTGATCAGGGAGGTTGTAAAAGTCTTCAAGCAGGAAAATTTGTGAACACCTTGTTTGTTAGTCAGAGTTCTACATGTCGCATCATGCTTTCTTCTTCTCAGAAGATCGAAGGCTTCAAACGTCTTGATTGACAGAGTGCTATGTTCAATTATTACAATTTTGTTTTTCCTAGCTTTGCTAAAAAGCAGCAACTGGAGCAGAGTTGATTAAGAAAAATGGAGAAACAATCACAAAAGAAGACGACACATAGATGGTGGTGACTGCTTTCTACACGTTGATAACGAGGGTCATGCTTTCCATACCGATCACCTTGTAGTTGCAAAAAGCCCAGATGTAATGGTAGTGTAATCATTTTGAAGTGTATGCATTATTATCCCAAGGTGTTAGATGTCTTGAATAAATGCTCTCTTCTGTGTTTAGCTATTCTATGCCACGCTTCCTCTGAAATTGAAGTGCATGTAGAACATAACTTTTACTATAAGAAACATTATAGCACTTGTGAAAACAATTCAATTTGGTTTATGCACGGTATAATATTTTTTTAGGTATCATCCAAAATTCCCCACAGACAAGGCTTTCGTCCTTATTAGGTGTTGGCCTCAGCTGAACCATCTGGGACTGTTCTATTAAATTGCTGCAGGAATTTTACATCCAGTTACCTCCACTTTCTAGAACATGTTCTCTACTAATGTTACTGAAACCAGTTTCTACTTTATACAGATGTTTTTTGCGACAACAATTAAAATTTTTCTTCCACAAGTTGGATCCTCATAGAATGATTCTAGTTACTTCTTTTGTGTGTATCACTATTTTAATTATTGTTCTTGCATTTGTAGTCTTGTGATTGGTTTCTTTTCTTTCCATGGTGTCTTCTCCCTCTGCCGCTCATATAAAGCAATACACTAACACTGTGGGTTTATATACAAATCTCATACCCCAGAGGGGGAAGTAGGACATGAACCCTGAGTTGAAATTTTTTCAAGGGTGTCAGAATTTTGCATCCTTAATTGGCAAGGGCTCTTTTTGAAAAGTAGCAAAGTTGAATGTATCAAGAATCTTTTGAATCATATCTACCCAGCAAGAACCCATAGAAAATTATATAGATTTTCAGCATACTCTGTAAACAATCCAACCATGTTATACTTTTCAGTAAAATGGACTGGCTTCTAATGGAGTATCCTAACTTGTTAAGAACTGGTAGTAAAGAACTTATCACTGAGTATGTAAGCAAGGTCCTCTAGCATAATGGTTAGCTGTTCAGCTTGGATCATTTACCTTATCCTTTGAGCAGCCGCTGCCACTAACTTTCATTAGTAATCTCCTCTATAAACTAGAGCAGAGTAAGTGGCTTTTTCATCTTGTGGCTTAAAGTTCTGTGATGCACGTGAGATGTTGGTTCTTCCTGTTCCTGTGTGGTCTTTTTACCATGGCAGTCACAGGACAAATGATGTCCAGAATGAGAACTGTCAGGCTATTCAGACAACTATGTGGCAGGGTTTTTGAATGAACACAGACACGAAATTTCATAAACACTGAACTAGAAATGGAGGCTTAAAGAGTTGGCATCTTGTGAACTATATTTGCAAAAACTGGTAAGCAACTGAGAGAAGAGCAAAGTTAACTACATTTTATATTTATTGTCCACAATATTTTCTTGATAATTTCGGGATTGATGCAGTGATGTTTTATTCCTTCTGTATTCATTAATGAAACACCTTTTATTAGTGTTTCTACACAATACCTACTTGGTTTACATCAAGTGGTTGGAACACTGTTGACTTTTATTTTCAGCATGCTGTTGATTGAACATTGAATTGAAGCTTAAAATTTGCTTTATGCATTTGATTCTTACTTAGCACAGCACCTTATGTTGGGACTTGCTCTGTTGTGAGGATTTTGTTTTTGAACAGTATCCCTGTAGATTTTGATGACATTATTGGCTTGAGGTCTGGTTTTACTTTTCCTAATATAAATAAGAATTCTAATGTTGAAAATTTGCAAATGATTATGTTGCACAAAGCTTAGAAAGATGAGAACTATTGAATTGAATAAAAGATTTTTCCTTGCGAGGTAGAGGAGGGAAATTTTGGGGGGTCGTAATTTCTCTCTTCATTGGTTTTGGCCTGTAATCAATTGAAATGTATTTAATTACCACAATGTAAGCTTCAGTAAAAAATTTGCTTAATTGTCTAGAAAAAAAAGATGCATAGTATGCATAAAGGGCTTTGTTAAATGGCAAAAAAATCAATACATACCCTTTAAACATAAGACAATTGAGAAAAGGGTGGGTTAATTGGGATGGGTTTGAATGTTCAAAAGGCATGGCATTCCTCAAGACATACTGTATTCATAGACTGCATTGCTGAATGGCAACTCCTTTGTACAGCTACATACAGATAAAAATATTTTTAGAAAGAAAAACCAAGCCAGGAAAATAAATTAACAAAAACTGTTCAGTTCTATGAAGCTTGCAATAATAATGCATACATGACTAATAAAATATTACCTTCTCCTGGTTTCTGAAATAAAAATGGCTGGTGGAATGTTTCAAGGGGCAGGGCACATGAGCACAAGACTTCTAGTTTAGGCCCCAGTACCTCCAAAAGAAAGAAAGATAATTTTGAGAGCCCTTCCCTTGCAAGAACAAAACTCTAAGTGCAAACCCTAATAACACCAAAAAGTAAATAAAATTAAAGTGAAATTCAGAAATGATGAAAAATCTATGCATTGGTCATGTTACACTATGACAACTGGATTCTTTACAGCATGTCAGTATGTTTCTGTCTTCTTAGTGATATTATTAATATCAAAGTTTTTTACCCATGGTTAGATGCTTTGAATTTGTACCAGTACCTTGCTCATTAAATACTGAAAAAAAAAAATTTGATGAGTTCTGACTCTATAGAGGTTGCTGTTCTACCAGTATAGGAGACACTTTTAGCCAGAGTCACAGGCATAGTTTGGAGCCTAGAATTTCTGATGTACAAGCTAGTGAGAAAAATCTCTTTTCAACTACAATCATTTCGCAACCTCATTTTCACAGGGTGAGACTCTCTCCTGAGTGTCAGGTAATTCCTTGCAAAGGAATTGAAAGGTTGTCCCAGACTCTAAGGGTCACCTCGGATAAGGAGATCTGCTTCAGCATAGGTTGACTAAAGCTGAATTTCCACCTTCCAGGCTGCTGTCTATAACTCTTTCCTTTGTCCTTAAAACCAGTCCTGGACTCTGCAAGAATTATAGTTTGCTGAAAATGGGCTTCGGGGATGAATACTTTAAAACACATTGTGAAAATTTAGAACATTCTTTACTCAAAAACCCTATGTCATATCTCTAAGAAAACAACTTAGCTTATAACAAAAGAAGGTGTGGATCCTTTATTTGCAAATTAAGCAACAGGAATTTGTTATTTATTCTCCTCGGAAGAAATGAGATTGGGAATGGAAACAGTATAAAGTTTTGCACTCTTCATTTTCAAGAAGGGGTTGCAATAACAGTTTAGGGCTCTGAGTGTCGCTGTTCACCACGCGGGGGAAAAACAACCAGACCTTCAGTCAGAAGGAGATTTCCGCAGCCCACAGCCCTGGTTCCGGGCGCTTGCAAAGCTTCATCTGGGACCCGCGATGCTCAGCGTTCCACCGCTAACGCATCGGCCCTGGGAAGACCAGGACCCAGGGCTCCTCGGCCTCCAGCGGGAGCCGCCAAGGTCAGGCTGCCGCGCAGCGGGGCTGTCATGGCGGCTGCTTCTCCATCAGACTGCAGGCGACTGGTGTGGATGTGCTTTGTGCTGGGAGCCCTGTGGGAAGTGCGGGCCCAGCAGATCCGCTACACGGTGCGGGAGGAGCTGGAAGAAGGCTCTGCCGTGGGCGACCTGGCCCGGGACCTGGGGCTGGAGCCGCGGGAGCTGGCGGAGCGCGGCGTGCGCATCGTGTCCAGAGGGAAGGCGCAGCTCTTCGCGCTGAGCCCGCGGGGCGGCGGCCTGGTCACCGCGGGCAGGATCGACCGCGAGCAGCTCTGCCACACATCTGCCCAGTGTGTGGCACACTTGGAGATCCTCCTAGAGGACAAGGTGAGCATTGTGGGAATCGAGGTGGAAATAACCGATGTGAATGACAATGCGCCCAGCTTTGCAGCCGAGCAGAGGGAAATAAAAGTTGCTGAAAGTGAAGATCCTGGGAAAAGATTTCCGCTCCCTGAAGCTTTCGATCCGGACATAGGGCTGAATTCTCTGCAGGGTTACCAGCTCAGCTCCAATGCTCACTTCTCCCTGGACGTGCAGAGAGGACCTGATGGGGTGCAGTATCTGGAGTTGGTGCTGGAACGCGCCCTAGACCGTGAGGAAGAGCCAGTTCACCACCTGGTTCTCACTGCCTACGATGGAGGCGACCCCGTGCGCTCGGGCACTGCCAGGATTCACATCACACTCCTGGACAGCAACGATAACGCTCCCGCATTCACCCAGCCAGAGTACCATGTCAGTGTGCGGGAGAATTTGCCCGTGGGCACCCAGCTGCTCACCATCAAAGCCACCGATCCGGATGAGGGGACCAATGGAGAAGTCACATATTCCTTCCGGAATGACCGCGACAAAATATCCCAGCTGTTCCAGTTGGATTCTGTCAGTGGGGTCATCACAATATTAGGAGATCTGGATTATGAGGAGAATGGATTCTACCATTTCGATGTAGAAGCCCATGATGGACCTGGCCTTCGAGCCCGAAGCAAGGTGCTTGTGACAGTCGTGGACGTGAACGACAACGCTCCAGAAGTCACAGTTACCTCTCTCACCAGCGCTATCCAAGAGCCTTCTTCCCCTGGAGCAGTCATTGCTCTTTTCAACGTTCATGACAGTGACTCTAGAGAAAATGGCCTCGTCACATGTTCCATTCCAGATCATCTTCCATTTAGACTGGAAAAGACCTATGGAAATTATTACAAGTTGTTGACCCACAGAACTCTGGACAGAGAAGAAGTCTCAGAATATGACATCCTGCTAACTGCCACTGACCAGGGAACACCTCCCCTGTCTACAGAGATGCATATTGCATTGCAGGTGACAGACATCAATGACAACCCACCCACCTTCACTCACGCCTCCTACTCTGCATACATTCCAGAAAACAACCCAAGAGGAGCGTCCATCTTAAGCATGACAGCCCAGGACCCTGACAGTGGGGAGAACGCCCAAGTAACCTACTCTCTCACCGAGGACACCATCCAGGGAGCGCCTCTGTCCTCCTACATCTCCATCAACTCCAACACAGGTGTCCTGTATGCTCTTCGTTCCTTTGATTATGAGCAGTTCCAAGACTTGTGGCTGCTTGTGATCGCCAGCGACGGTGGACAGCCACCCCTCAGCAGCAACGTGTCCCTGAGTCTGTTCGTGCTGGACCAGAATGATAACGCACCTGAGATTCTCTACCCCACCCTCCCCACGGATGGTTCCACAGGCGTGGAGCTGACGCCTCGCTCTGCAGAGCCAGGATACCTGGTGACCAAGGTGGTGGCCGTGGACAAAGACTCAGGACAGAACGCCTGGCTGTCCTACCGCCTGCTCAAGGCCAGCGAGCCGGGGCTCTTCACGGTGGGGCTGCACACGGGTGAGGTGCGCACGGCGCGGGCCCTGCTGGACAGAGACGCGCTCAAGCAGAGCCTCGTGGTGGCGGTGCAGGACCACGGCCAGCCGCCCCTCTCCGCCACCGTCACGCTCACCATCGCTGTGGCCGACAGCATCCCGGAGGTCCTGGCAGATTTGAGCAGCGTCCACACTGCCCCTGACACAGAGGACTCCGACCTCACGCTGTACTTAGTGGTGGCAGTGGCCGTGGTCTCCTGTGTCTTTCTGGCTTTTGTCATCGTGCTGCTGGCCCTGAGGCTGAGACACTGGCACACGAGCCGTCCGTCTCCGACAGCACACAGTGGGCTGGCAGGTCTACCTGCTTCACACTTGGTGGGTGTGGATGGGGTGCACGCTTTCCTGCAGACCTATTCCCATGAGGTGTCGCTCACCGCGGACTCGGGGAAGAGCCACCTGATCTTCCCGCAGCCCAACTATGTGGACACGCTCCTCAGCCAGGAGAGCTGTGCCAAAAGCGAGCCTCTCCTGCTACCCCAGGATTTCCCTGTGTCACAAGGAGACCCCAGCCACCTTCCGGTAAGCCAGTTCTACCATCTGTCTCCCACTGGGGAGCATAGGATTTTGTAAACGCCTTTAGCTGTGTAAAATAGGACATGCATAATAAAGCACCCCGTTATTAACATTTCTTTGGGTCAAATGGGGGTGGAAATGTAATGATTAGTTACATTTATCAAAGAAAAACTTAGTCGCTAATGACTAGCTTTTTCTCTTATTATTTGTGATGTGATAGTGTTTAAACTCAGGAATACTGGTCACACAAGACAAACATTCTGCCACGGAGCTACCCACCGCTTGCTCTTCTTGTTTATTATTTATCCTTTCTAGTCTTCACTCAGGTGTAGTTTTAGCAGAAATTTCTTAATTATATATCATTAAGACTCTCACTTTCAGTATATGTGAGTGTGTGTGTGTGTGTGTGTGTGTGTGTGTCTTTGTGTATTGGTGCTTGAACTCAGTTCCTCAGGCTCTTGGTTGTATGCTTTTCTCAAGAATGATGCTCTACCTCTGAAGCCAAGTGTTCAGTCCTTCCTTTTGGCTGTTAACTTGGAGATAAATTTCTCGTCATTTAATCCCTTGACTGGCTTTGAACTTTGAACCACAGATCGCATGCTCTGACTAGGTAGGATTCTAGGCATGTATCTCTGGTACTTCTGATTTTTAGAATGTCCTTTTCAATATGCACTACTGAAAGGGAAGATTATACCATGAAATTGAAGCCAATTGTGTGAAGTCATATTTGTAGCGTTATTTTCCATGAAGTTAACATGAAATCTCTGTTGAGTATATATAAATTTCTTGTTTCTACACCACCATGTTGTGGTGGAAATTTACCTTTCCTTCAAAAGCCATTTCCATTGTAATTAGGCAGTGACAACTTGTGTGTAATAGGAAACTACTTAACTTTTAGTTATAAAAAGTTAAAAACTTTCACAATGAACTGGTACACTAAACATTTTTATTGCTATTATAAAGGTGATGCACAGAGAGGTTACCTTTATTTGTCCAGGGGCTTCTACTCAGCACCTGAGCCTGTCCTGAGCTCTTTTTCTCAAGGCGAGTTCACTACTGCTTTGCACCACAGAGCCACCTCTAGGTTTCTGGTGGTTGAGTTCAGATAAGAGTGTCATGGAGGGCTGTACCTATGGCCTAGTGGTAAAGTGTTTGCCTTGTGTACATGAAGCCCTGGTTCGATCCCTCAGCACCACATACACAGAAAAGCCGGAAGTGGTGCTTTGGCTCAAGAGGTATAGTGCTAGCGTTGAGTAAAAAAGTGCTCAGGCCCCGAGTCAATGCCCCAAGACTGGCAACAAGAACAAAACCAACAAGCAAGAGTGTCATGGACTTTCCTGCCCAGTCTGGCTTTGAACTGAGGTTCTGATTTCAGACTCCTGATTAGCTAGGAATACAGCTGTGAGTCACCACCATCTGGTAAGGCTACCATTTCATAAGACTGGGAATGAGTACATTTCATTAGGGGGAATGTTACTCCTTTCTTTTTTTTTTACTTTGTAATCAGTATATTAAGGAGACATCCATACGTTTCAATAGTTGCCTAAATTCTGATATCTGGATTTAAGCTTATGAACATGACTTTAAACATACAGTTAAAGCTATTCATTGTAATATGCTAGACTACCAACATTGAATTACAGTTACTTTGGAGCAAATGTTTTAAAGTAAACCTGTAACACACCTAAGGAACACCTTCCTATGTTATACATGCAACTTCTCAATGTACAAGTCTCTTCAATGGTTTCTGCTACCCAACTCTGAAAAAGCCACTACTCAAGGGCATATGATGGTCCAATGGGAAAAAGAATGTTAACTATGACTGGTCAACATAATATATAGATAGATAGATAGATAGATATAGATATAGATATTTTATATACGAACACACATATATATTTAAAAAGATGGCACAGAGGGGGATGCAATTCTAGAAGTGCAAGCCCTTAGAAGCAGCATAAGATAAGCCTCTTCATTAGAAAGGTATAATTTCTGTATCACTGTTAACACACGCTAAATTATGTATTACGCCACTCTTCAAGTAATAGTTGAGGCAATAAAATGCAAAGGTATCACAATGAGTCCACTTAATACAAATTAACTGGACAAACATTTCTCTACATATTAACTTTTTCAGATTATTAGCCAAATACAAAGGTTTAACCCCACAGATTAATGACAAAAGGCCATACACCAAAGTCAACACATATACCTAGCATTACAGTTTAAGCTTGTCCATGTACACAGCTGAATCAATTACAATATGTGGTTTAATAGATGCTAGAGGAACTATTTTGAAAGTAGTTTTTACAAGTATTAAAACTTCATCTTGCACACAAGTCATCATGCATACAGAGCAAAGTCAGAGCTTTTATATTTGTGTTTAGTCTTCATTTAACTTTTTAAAGCACTACTATAGTTGAATATTACAACAAAAAACAGTAGCAAGTAGTGAACTTATTTATGATTGCAGTCCTTCACTCCATCACTACTGCATTTAAAATGCCAGTAGTGGGCGCTATTCACTGGCTCCATTATGAGGTTTGACACTGAACACCACCTCTAGGGTGTTGTTCATCATCCTCGTAAGCTTCTCCATTATAATGGCGTCGTCTTTCCTGATTTGGATCAAAATCCACAAGTTCTACCTGATCCATTTCATCAGTCTCTTCTACTTCCTTCCTCTCAGGAAGGAGTTTTTCCAGCAAAGAGAGTTTATCAGGAGAGAGGAAGCCGTTTTCAGGAAAGTTTACCTTAAACTCAATGATTAGGCGGCCCTTTTCATATGGTCGTCGATAAATTGGCATGCCTTCATTTAGCACACATTTGATATCTCCATGCTTGACTATCTGACCTGGATGAGAAGTGATGACTATGGTTTGGTTGTCAAGAGTGGAGATTGGCTTTTGGAAGCCACACAATGCTTCAACCAGTTGTATGTCCATACACATGAAAAGGTCTTCTCCTCGTTGTGTAAAAACAGCATGGTCCTTCTAGTCTAATACAGTGATGATATCTCCAGGCTCCAATCCTGGTTCTTGGTCTCCTTCATCATGGAATGTTATCTTCTGGCCATCTTTCATGCCTTTGTCAATATGAACTTCCAGAATCTTCTTCTCTCGAACTATTTTCCTTCCATTGCAGCTTTTACATCTATCTTTAGGACTGATCCTTTCTCCATGGCCCTGGCACTCCATGCACACAGACTGAATTTGCTGAACCATTCCAGGTCCTATCTGATGAATTGGTATTTGCATCGCAGTACCTCAGCAGTTGGGACAGCACTCCACTGCCCCCCCCCCCACTTTTTTTTTTTTTTTACCACCACGGCCTTCACATTTGTCACAAATCACATTCTTTTGCAGAGCCAGTTTTCTTGTTGCACCATTATATAAATCTTCTAAGGTAACTGAGAGCTGATGCACAACATTTTTACCTCGCCTTTTTCTCTGCATCCTTCCTCCTCCTCCAAAAAACATATCAAAGATGTCCATGGGGGAGCCAAAACCGCCACTTGCTCCACCCTCCATAATTGCCTGTTCTCCTCCTTTGTCATATAATTCTCTTTTCTTGGCATCAGAGAGAACCTTGTAAGCTTGAGAAATCTGTTTAAACCTTTCTCCTTCAATTGGATTCTTATCAGGGTGGTACTTCAAGGCTAGTTTCCTGTAAGCCTTTTTCAATTCTTTCTGTGTGACATTGGGTTTGACTCCCAAAACATCATAGTGAGTGGTTTCTTTCACCATTTTCTAGCCAGTGACAGGGCTGGGGCCTATGAAGAAGCGGGAAGGAGCGCGTAGCTGTGCGCAGCTGGGGCAGCGGCCGCTCCTCCAACCTCTCTCCGAGCGTTCTGGAAAGTTCCCCACCCCTTTCTTCAGTGTCTAAACATTTATTTATCTGAGACCAAGTCTTTACCCATGCTGGCTTCAAATTCACCATCCTCCTGCCTCAGCCTCCCAAGTGCTGGACACAGTCCACAATGCCTGGCGCAAATGCTTTGTGATTGCTGATCTGACTGTAGTGGCTTTATATGATTCCATTCATTTGCTTCCATGATTATCGAAAGAATTTCCCATTTTATTTCACTCATATGTAAGCAGATTGTAGGAGTAATTATTATAATATCTTAATTGTCTCTTATGCCATTACCTTTGACTCCTACCTTGATATCTAAGGAACAAAAACACTCGTTGATGCCTGGGAATATGGCCTAGTGGTAAAGTGCTTGTCTCCTATACATGAAGCCCTGGGTTCGATTCCTCAGCACCACATATATAGAAAAATCTAGAAGTGTCGCTATGGCTTAAGTCACAGAGTGCTTGCCTAGAGCAAAAAGAAGCTAGGGACAGTGCACAGGCACTGAGTTCAAGCCCTAGGCCTGGCAACAAAAGCAGAACAAAACAAAAAACCTTGTTGAGGCATCTTGTTGCTGCTATTCAGGTAAACTTACTACCCAGTTTGAGTAACTTTTATTCTGGGCCTGCATGATTAATGGTTCTTAGTACATTGTCATCATCCCTAACTATTGGGATCCCTACAAATTGTTCCCAGCTATGTGAGTCACTGTTTCACTGTAGAATGATCGGGGAAGGATAAAATACCTTTGGCATAAGGGATATGAAGTACATTTGCTCCTATAAATACTTCTGTGAGTTAATTAAAACTCCAAGAATGTGTATTACTATACAAATTAGTGAGTTCTGATAACTGAAAGTTCTGTCAATGATAGTGGAATGTGGCTTCATCCAATTTAAGAGGGAGACTTGTAATTTCTACAGAGATTTGCATGTATGCGATGTTGTGGTGCAATAAACACTATATGGGACAGAATGCAATTAACAGTCTTGGGTAGAGGAAATAAGTGAGCAGTGGCAGACAGCTTGTGTTTGAGGACATATTATTGAAGACACTAATGTCATGAAATTTTGTTAGCCCTAAAATATATCAAACACATTTAGATTCTACCATCAAGTATATACCACAGAGTCAGCAAGGTACATATCTTAAAGCCTTAAAGAGGGTAGTGCTGAATTTACATCACACAACAAAATATATTTTTACTTCACTGGCCACTGGATGTCTTGTAGGAAATATTTCTGACTGAACTCGTTTATATCCATATGAGGGCATAACTACATGCCAATATATAAACACTTTACCTATATGTATATATAAAATGAGCTAAAATGAATGAGACCCCATCACTGAAAATATGTGTGCTTGAAGAAGCACACCATGAAATATATTTCTGTATCACAATGTAAGCTTCAATAAAATTTTTGCTTAATTGTCTAGAATAAAAGATGCATGCTTTTCATAAAGGTCTTTTTTAAATGGCAAAAAAAAAAAATCAATACATACCCTATCAATTTAAGACAAACGAGAGGAGGGTGGGTTGGGAGGGATGGGTGGGAATGTTTAAAAGGCATGGCATTCATCAAGACATACCATATTCATAGACTGCGTTGCTGAATGGCAACTCCTTTGTGCAGCTACTTACAGATAAAAGTATTTTTAAAAATAAAAATCAAGCCAGAAAAATAAATTAACAAAAAATATTCAGATCAAGGATGCTTGCAATGATAATACATACATGACTAATGAAATATTTCCTTGTACTTGTGTCTAAAATTAAAAAACAAAGCTGGTAGAATGATTCCAGTGGCAGGGCACATTAGCCCAACACTCCTAGTTTCAACCCCAGTACCTCCAAATGAAAGAAATATGATTTTGAGAGCACTTGCCTAGCTAGCACAAAATTCTGAGTGCAAACCAAAATAACACAAACAAGTAGAGAGAGCGGCTGCCTAGCACGGGTGCTTCCTGGAGATGGAATCCACCACGCCTGTGGGGCAAAAAGAATTCATGGGTTATGGAATACTCACACAACTGGATTCATTACACCATGTCAGTATGATTCTGACTTCTTTTTAATATCATTTTAATGTCAAAGTTCTTTACCCATAGTATGAAGCCTTATGTTTGCACTGTAGATATGTTCATTAAATACTGAGAAAATATTTGCTGACTTCTGACTCTATGGAGGTTGCTGTTCTAGCAGTTAAGGAGACACTGTGAACAAGAGAGTCACAGGCATAGTTTGGAGCCTAGAATTTCCGATGAACAAGCTACTGAAAAAATTCTCTTTAAACCTAAAATCATTCCTCAACTTCATTTGCACAGGGTGAGACTATCTCTTGAGTGTCACGTAATTCCTTGAAAAGCAATTGAAAGGTTGTCCCAGACTCCAAGGGCCACCTCAGATGAGGAGGTTGACTAAAGCTGAACTACCAACTGCCAGGCCGCTGTGTGTCACTCATCTCTTTCCTTTGCCCTTCAATCCAATCCTAGTCTCAGGAAGAAATATAGTATGCTGAAAATGGGCTTTGAGAATGAATAATGTAAAAAAACATTTTCAAAAGTTAGAAAATATTCTTTACTCAAAACCCGATGTAACATCGCTGACAAAACAACTTAGTTATAACAAAGGAATGTGCGGATCCTTTCTTTGCAAATTAAGCAACAGGAATTTGTTATTTATTCTCCTCCGAAGAAATGAGATTGGGAATGGAAACAGTATAAAGTTTTGCACTCTTCATTTTCAAGAAGGGGTTGCAATAACAATTTAGGGCTCTGAGTGTCGCTGTTCACCACGCGGGGGAAAAACAACCAGACCTTCAGTCAGAAGGAGATTTCCGCAGCGCACAGCCCTGGTTCCGGGCGCTTGCAAAGCTTCATCTGGGACCCGCGATTGCTCAGCGTTCCACCGCGAACGCATCGTCCCTGGGAAGACCAGGACCCAGGGCTCCTCGGCCTCCAGCAGGAGCCGCCAAGGTCAGGCTGTCGCGCAGCGGGGCTGTCATGGCGGCTGCTTCTCCATCAGACTGCAGGCGACTGGTGTGGATGTGCTTTGTGCTGGGAGCCCTGTGGGAAGTGCGGGCCCAGCAGATCCGCTACACGGTGCGGGAGGAGCTGGAAGAAGGCTCTGCCGTGGGCGACCTGGCCCGGGACCTGGGGCTGGAGCCGCGGGAGCTGGCGGAGCGCGGCGTGCGCATCATGTCCAGAGGGAAGGCGCAGCTCTTCGCGCTGAGCCCGCGGGGCGGCGGCCTGGTCACCGCGGGCAGGATCGACCGCGAGCAGCTCTGCCACACATCTGCCCAGTGTGTGGCACACTTGGAGATCCTCCTAGAGGACAAGGTGAGCATTGTGGGAATCGAGGTGGAAATAACCGATGTGAATGACAATGCGCCCAGCTTTGCAACAGAGCAGTGGGAAATACAAGTTGCTGAATATGAAGTTCCTGGGACGAGATTTCCGCTCCCTGAAGCTTTCGATCCGGACATAGGGCTGAATTCTCTGCAGGGTTACCAGCTCAGCTCCAATGCTCACGTCTCCCTGGACGTGCAGAGAGGACCTGATGGGGTCCAGTACCCAGAGCTGGTGCTAGAACGCGCCCTAGACCGTGAGGAAGAGCCAGTTCACCACCTGGTTCTCACTGCCTACGATGGAGGCGACCCCGTTCGCTCGGGCACTGCCAGGATCCACATTACACTACTGGACATCAATGATAACGCTCCCGCGTTCACCCAGCCAGAGTACCACGTCAGTGTGCGGGAGAATTTGCCCGTGGGCACCCAGCTTCTCACCATCAAAGCCACCGATCCTGATGAGGGGACCAATGGAGAAGTGACATATTCCTTCCGGAAAGCCAGAGACAAGATATCCCAGTTGTTCCAGTTGGATTCTGTCAGTGGGGTCATCACAATATTAGGAGATCTGGATTTTGAGGAGAATGGATTTTATGATATCGATGTAGAAGCCCGTGATGGTCCTGGCCTTCGGGCCCGAAGTAAGGTGCTGGTGACAGTTGTGGATGTAAACGACAATGCTCCAGAAGTCACAGTTACCTCGCTCACCAGCTCCATCCAAGAGCCTTCTTCCCCAGGAGAAGTCATTGCTCTTTTCAACGTTCATGACAGTGACTCCGGAGAGAATGGCCTCGTCACATGTTCGATTCCAGATCATCTTCCATTTAGACTGGAAAAGACCTATGGAAATTATTACCGGTTATTGACACACAGAACTCTGGACAGAGAGGAAGTCTCAGAATATGACATCCTGCTAACTGCCACTGACCAGGGAACACCTCCCCTGTCTACAGAGATGCATATTGCATTGCAGGTGACAGACATCAATGACAACCCACCCACCTTCACTCAAGCCTCCTACTCTGCCTACATTCCAGAAAATAACCCGAGAGGAGCATCGATCTTGGGAATGACAGCCCAAGACCCTGACAGCGGGGAGAACGCTCAAGTAACCTATTCTCTCACAGAGGACACCATCCAGGGAATGCCTCTGTCCTCCTTCATCTCCATCAACTCCAACACGGGAGTCCTGTATGCTCTTCGTTCCTTTGATTACGAGCAGTTCCAAGACTTGCGGCTGCTTGTGATCGCCAGCGACGGTGGACAGCCACCCCTCAGCAGCAACGTGTCCCTGAGTCTGTTCGTGCTGGACCAGAATGATAACGCACCTGAGATCCTCTACCCCACCCTCCCCACGGATGGTTCCACGGGCGTGGAGCTGACACCTCGCTCCGCAGAGCCGGGATACCTGGTGACCAAGGTGGTGGCCGTGGACAGGGACTCAGGGCAGAACGCCTGGCTGTCCTACCGCCTGCTCAAGGCCAGCGAGCCGGGGCTCTTCACGGTGGGGCTGCACACGGGTGAGGTGCGCACGGCGCGGGCCCTGCTGGACAGAGACGCGCTCAAGCAGAGCCTCGTGGTGGCGGTGCAGGACCACGGCCAGCCGCCCCTCTCGGCCACCGTCACGCTCACCATCGCCGTGGCTGACAGCATCCCGGAGGTCCTGGCAGATTTGAGCAGCGTCCACACTGCCCCTGACACAGGGGACTCCGACCTCACGCTGTACTTAGTGGTGGCGGTGGCCGTGGTCTCCTGTGTCTTTCTGGCTTTTGTCATCGTGCTGCTGGCCCTGAGGCTGAGACGCTGGCACACACGCCGTCCACCTCCGACAGCACACAGTGGGCTGGCAGGTCTACCTGCTTCACACTTGGTGGGTGTGGATGGGGTGCACGCTTTCCTGCAGACCTATTCCCATGAGGTGTCGCTCACCGCGGACTCGGGGAAGAGCCACCTGATCTTCCCGCAGCCCAACTATGCGGACACGCTCCTCAGCCAGGAGAGCTGTGCCAAAAGCGAGCCTCTCCTGCTACCCCAGGATTTCCCTGTGTCAGAAGGAGACCCCAGCCACCCTCCGGTAAGCCAGTTCTACCATCTGTCTCACTCTGGGGAGCATAGGATCCTGTGAATGCCTTTAGTTGTGTAAGATAGGACATGCAAAGTAAAGCACCCCTTTATTAACATTCCATTTCGTCAAAGGGGTATGGAAAAATAATGATTAGTAACATCTACCAAACAAAAACTTAGTTGATAATGACTAGGTTTTTCTATTTTTTTTGTATTGTGATAGTGTTTAAACTGAGGAATACTAGGCATACAAGACAAACATTCTACCCCGGAGCTACCTACTCCTGAATCTTCTTGTTTATTTATCCTTTCTAGTCTTCATTCATTTGTAGTTTTAGTAGAATTTTCTTAATTATACATCTTAAAGTCTCTCCCTTTGAGAGCAAGTGTTTGTTTGTGTGTGTGTATGTGTGTGTGTGTGCATGTGTGTGTACTGGGGCTTGAACTCAGGGCCTCAGCCTCTTGCTTGTATGTTTTCCTCAAGGATGATGCTCTAGCTCTTTAGCCAAGTGTTCAGTCCTTTCTTTTGGCTGAAAAATTGGAGATAAGTGTCTTGTTGATAATCCCCTTTGCTAGCTTTGAACTTTGATCTGCAGATCATACTCTCTGACTAGGTAGGATTCTTGGAATGTATTTCTGGTACTACTCATTTTTAAAATGCCCGTTTCAATATGTACTACTGAAAGGGAAATTATACCATGAAATAGAAGCCATTTGTGTGAAATCATAGTTGTAGCATTATTTTCCATGAAGTTAATATGTAATCTGTGTTGAGTACATATAAATTTCTTGTTTTACAGCACCATGTTGTGTGGAAATTTACATTTCTTTCCTTCAAAAGGCATTTCCATTATAACTAGGTAATGACATTTTGTGGGTAATGGGGAACTATTCAACTTTTAAGTTTAAAAATTTATATATTTTCACAATGACCTGATATACTTTAAACATTTTTGTTGTTATTATAAAGGTGATGCACAGAGGGCTGGGGATATGGCCTAGTGGCAAGAGTGCTTGCCTCGTATACATGAGGCCCTGGGTTCAATTCCCCAGCACCACATATACAGAAAATGGCCAGAAGTGGCGCTGTGGCTCAAGTGGCAGAGTGCTAGCCTTGAGCAAAAAGAAGGCAGGGACAGTGCTCAGGCCCTGACTCCAAGCCCCAGGACTGGCAAAAAAAAAAAGGTGATGCACAGAGAGGTTAACTTTATTTGTCCTGGGGCTTGAACTCAGGGCCTAGGCACTGTCCTGAGCTCTTTTGCTCAAGGTGAGTATTCTACTGCTTTAGACCCCTGAGGCGCCTCTATGTTTTTGGTGGTTGAGTGAAGATAAGAATGTCAGGTAGGGCTGGGAATATGGCCTCGCAGTAATGTGTTCGTCTTATATAAATGAAGCCCTGGGTTAGATTCCTTAGCACCATATACACAGAAAAGCGGAAGAGGTGTTTTGGCCTAAGAGGTAGAGTGCTAGCCTTGAGCAAAACGAAGCCAGGGACAGTGCTCAGGCCCTGAGTCAGTGCCCCGGAACAGGCAACAAAAACAACCCAAACAAGAGTGTCATGGACTTTCCTGCCCAGTCTGGCTTTGGACTGAGATCCTCAGATTTCAGTCTCTTGAGTAGCTAGGAATACAGATGTGAGTCACCACCACTTAGTAAGGCTACCATTTCATAAGACAGGGAATGAGTACATTTCTTTGGGGGAAATGTCACCCCTTCCTTCAGTGTCTAAACATTTCTGTTTTTGAGACCAAGTCTTAACCCGTGCTGAATTCAAATTCCACATCCTCCTGCCTTGGCCTCTCAAGTACTGGACACAGTCTACATGCCTGGCTCAAATGCTTTGTTATTGCTGATCTGACCACAGTGACTTTGTATGATTCCTTTCATTTGCTTCCATGATTATCAAAAGTATTTCCCATTTTATTTCACTCACATGTAAGCAGAATGTAGGAGTATTTATAATAATTTGTTAATTGTCCATCTTGGTATTATCCTTGATTCATACCTTGACTTCTAAGGAACAAATAACTTCTCGATGCTTCTTTTTTATGTTCTTCAGGTAAACTTCCTACCTAGGTTGAGTAACATGGATTCTGGGCCTGCATGATTAATGTTTCTCAGTACATTGTCATCATCCCTATCTATTGGGATCCCTACAAATTCCTTCCAGCTCTGCGTGTCACTGTGTGAATGATCAGGAAAGGATAAAATATTTTGTGCATAAGGGATGTGAGATACATTATTCGTGCAAATACTTCTGAGTGTTAATCAAAACTCCAGAAATGTGTATAACAATACAACTTAGTGAGTTCTGATAACTGAAACTGTTGGCAATGATAGTGGAATGTGTCTTCATCCAATTTAAGAGGGAGACTTGTAATTTCTACAGAGATTTGCATGTATGCGATGTTGTAGTGCAATAAATACTGTTTGGGATGGAATGCAATTAGCAGTCTAGGGTAGAGGGAATAACAAGTGGGCAATGGTAGACAGTTTATACCTGAGGAGGTATTACTGAAGATAGTAAAATCATGAAATTTTGTTAGCCCTAAAATGTGTAAATCACACTTAAGAATATATTACAGATTTGGCCAGGTACATAACTTAAAGCCTTAAAGAGGGCAGTGCAGAATTTACATGACACAGGATAGTATATTTTCACTTCACTGACCACTGGATGTCTTGTAGGAAATATTTCTGACTCAACTTGTTTACATCCATATGACAGAATAACTACATGCAGATATAAACACTTTACTATATGCATATATGAAATGAGCTAAAATACATAAGTCCCCATGACTGAAAATGTGTGTACTGCAGAAAGCTTGAAGGAGCACAACATGAAATATATTTCTGTACCAAAATGTAAGCTTCAATAAAAAAAATTGCTCGATTGTCTAGAAAAAAAGATGCATGGTATTCATAAAGGGCTTTGTTACATGCAAAAAGAAATCAATACATGCCCTTTCAAGTTAAGACATGTGAGAAGAGGGTGGGTTGGGAGGGATGGGTGAGAATGTTCAACAGGCCTGGCATCCATGAAGACATACCATATTCATAGACTGAGATGCTGAATGGAAACTCCTTTGTACAGGTACTTACAGATATAAATATTTTTCAAAATAGAAACCAAACCAGAAAAATAAATTAACAAAACATATTCAGATCAAGGAAGCTTGCTATGATAATACATGCATGAGTAATGAAATATTTACTTGTACTTGTTTCTAATATTGAAAAGGAGCTGGTAGAATGATTCAAGTGGCAGGGCACATGAGCTCAACACTCCTAGTTTAAACTCCAGTTCTCCAAAAGAAAGAAAGATGATCTCCAGAGCACTTGCCTAGGTAGCACAAAACACTGAGTGCAAACCAAAGTAACACCAAAAAGTAAACAACATTAAAGTGAAATTTAGAAATGATGGCAAAAACAATGCATTGGTCATGGTACAATAAGACCACTGGATTCTTTACAGTGTGTCAGTATGATTCTGACTTCTAATTGATATCATTTTAATGTCAAAGTTCTTTATCCATACTTGGAAGCTTTGCATTTGAACCATTAATTTGTTCATTAAATACTGAAAACAGTATTTGCTGAGTTCTGACTCTATGGAGGTTTCTGTTCTAGCAGTTAAGGAGACACTGTGAACAAGAGAGACACAGGTGTTCTTTGGAGCCTAGAATTTATGATGTAGAAGCTAGGGAGAAAACTCTCTATTCCAGCTAAAATCATTTGTCAACCTCATTTGCACAGGGTGAGACTATCTCCTGAGTGTCAGGTAATACCTTCCAAAGGTATTGAAAGGTTGTCCCAGACTCAAGGATCACCTCAGGTGAGGAGGATGACAAAAGCTGAACTTCCAACTACCAGGGCGTTGTCTGTTACTCCTCTATTTCCTATGCCCTTAAATCCAGCCCTGGTCTCAGCAAGAAATATACTTTACTGAAACTGGGCTTTGGATGAATACTTACAAAAACCTTTTGAAAACTTATAGAACATTCTTTCCTCAAAGCACCATGGGAAATCTCTGAGAAAACAACTTAGCTTATAACAAAAGAAGGTGTGGATACTTTATTTGCAAATTAAACAACAGGAATTTCTTATTTATTCTCCTCTGAAGAAATGAGATTGGGAATGGAAACAGCATACAGTTTTGCACTCTTCATTTTCAAGAAGGGGTTGCAATAACAGTTTAGGGCTCTGGGTGTCGCTGTTCACCACGCGGGGAAAAACAACCAGACCTTCAGTCAGAAGGAGATTTCCGCGCACACAGCCCTGGTTCCGGGCGCTTGCAAAGCTTCATCTGGGACCCGCGATTGCTCAGCGTTCCACCGCGAAGGCATCGGCCCTGGGAAGACCAGGACCCAGGGCTCCTCGGCCTCCAGCGGGAGCCGCCAAGGTCAGGCTGTCGCGCAGCGGGGCTGTCATGGCGGCTGCTTCTCCATCAGACTGCAGGCGACTGGTGTGGATGTGCTTTGTGCTGGGAGCCCTGTGGGAAGTGCGGGCCCAGCAGATCCGCTACACGGTGCGGGAGGAGCTGGAAGAAGGCTCTGCCGTGGGCGACCTGGCCCGGGACCTGGGGCTGGAGCCGCGGGAGCTGGCGGAGCGCGGCGTGCGCATCGTGTCCAGAGGGAAGGCTCAGCTCTTCGCGCTGAGCCCGCGGGGCGGCGGCCTGGTCACCGCGGGCAGGATCGACCGCGAGCAGCTCTGCCACACATCTGCCCAGTGTGTGGCACACTTGGAGATCCTCCTAGAGGACAAGGTGAGCATTGTGGGAATCGAGGTGGAAATAACCGATGTGAATGACAATGCGCCCAGCTTTGCAGCCGAGCAGAGGGAAATAAAAGTTGCTGAAAGTGAAATTCCTGGGACGAGATTTCCGCTCCCTGAAGCTTTCGATCCGGACATAGGGCTGAATTCTCTGCAGGGTTACCAGCTCAGCTCCAATGCTCACTTCTCCCTGGACGTGCAGAGAGGCCCTGATGGGGTGCAGTATCTGGAGTTGGTGCTGGAACGCGCCCTAGACCGTGAGGAAGAGCCAGTTCACCACCTGGTTCTCACTGCCTACGATGGAGGTGACCCCGTGCGCTCCGGCACTGCCAGGATTCACATCACACTCCTGGACAGCAACGATAACGCTCCCGCATTCACCCAGCCAGAGTACCACGTCAGTGTGCGGGAGAATTTGCCCGTGGGCACACAGCTGCTCACCATCAAAGCCACCGATCCGGATGAGGGGACCAATGGAGAAGTCACATATTCCTTCCGGAATGACCGTGACAAAATATCCCAGCTGTTCCAGTTGGATTCTATCAGTGGGATCATCACAATATTAGGAGATCTGGATTATGAGGAGAATGGATTCTACCATTTCGATGTAGAAGCCCATGATGGACCTGGCCTTAGAGCCCGAAGCAAGGTGCTCGTGACAGTCGTGGATGTGAACGACAACGCTCCAGAAGTCACAGTTACCTCCCTCACCAGCGCTATCCAAGAGCCTTCTTCCCCAGGAGCAGTCATTGCTCTTTTCAACGTTCATGACAGTGACTCCGGAGAGAATGGCCTCGTCACATGTTCCATTCCAGATCATCTTCCATTTAGACTGGAAAAGACCTATGGAAATTATTACAAGTTGTTGACCCACAGAACTCTGGACAGAGAAGAAGTCTCAGAATATGACATCCTGCTAACTGCCACTGACCAGGGAATACCTCCCCTGTCTACAGAGATGCATATTGCATTGCAGGTGACAGACATCAATGACAACCCACCCACCTTCACTCACGCCTCCTACTCTGCATACATTCCAGAAAATAACCCGAGAGGAGCGTCCATCTTAAGCATGACAGCCCAGGACCCTGACAGCGGGGAGAATGCCCAAGTAACCTACTTTCTCACCGAGGACACCATCCAGGGAGCGCCTCTGTCCTCCTACATCTCCATCAACTCCAACACGGGTGTCCTGTATGCTCTTCGTTCCTTTGATTACGAGCAGTTCCAAGACTTGCGGCTGCTTGTGATCGCCAGCGATGGTGGACAGCCACCCCTCAGCAGCAACGTGTCCCTGAGCCTGTTCGTGCTGGACCAGAATGATAACGCACCTGAGATTCTCTACCCCACCCTCCCCACGGATGGTTCCACAGGCGTGGAGCTGACGCCTCGCTCTGCAGAACCGGGATACCTGGTGACCAAGGTGGTGGCCGTGGACAAAGACTCAGGACAGAATGCCTGGCTGTCCTACCGCCTGCTCAAGGCCAGCGAGCCGGGGCTCTTCACGGTGGGGCTGCACACGGGTGAGGTGCGCACGGCGCGGGCCCTGCTGGACAGAGACGCGCTCAAGCAGAGCCTCGTGGTGGCGGTGCAGGACCACGGCCAGCCGCCCCTCTCGGCCACCGTCACGCTCACCATCGCCGTGGCCGACAGCATCCCAGAGGTCCTGGCAGATCTGAGCAGCGTCCACACTGCCCCTGACACAGAGGACTCTGACCTCACGCTGTACTTAGTGGTGGCAGTGGCCGTGGTCTCCTGTGTCTTTCTGGCTTCTGTCATCGTGCTGCTGGCCCTGAGGCTGAGACGCTGGCACACGAGCCGTCCGTCTCCGACAGCACACAGTGGGCTGGCAGGTCTACCTGCTTCACACTTGGTGGGTGTGGATGGGGTGCACGCTTTCCTGCAGACCTATTCCCATGAGGTGTCGCTCACCGCGGACTCGGGGAAGAGCCACCTGATCTTCCCGCAGCCCAACTATGCGGACACGCTCCTCAGCCAGGAGAGCTGTGCCAAAAGCGAGCCTCTCCTGCTACCCCAGGATTTCCCTGTGTCACAAGGAGACCCCAGCCACCTTCCGGTAAGCCAGTTCTACCATCTGTCTCCCACAGGGGAGCATAGGATTTTGTAAACGCCTTTAGCTGTGTAAAATAGGACATGCATAATAAAGCACCCCGTTATTAACATTTCTTTGGGTCAAATGGGGGTGGAAATGTAATGATTAGTTACATTTATCAAAGAAAAACTTAGTCGCTATTGACTAGCTTTTTCTCTTATTATTTGTGATGTGATAGTGTTTAAACTCAGGAATACTGGTCACACAAGACAAACATTCTGCCACGGAGCTACCCACCGCTTGCTCTTCTTGTTTATTATTTATCCTTTCTAGTCTTCACTCAGGTGTAGTTTTAGCAGAAATTTCTTAATTATATATCATTAAGACTCTCACTTTCAGTATATGTGAGTGTGTGTGTGTGTGTGTGTGTGTGTGTGTCTTTGTGTATTGGTGCTTGAACTCAGTTCCTCAGGCTCTCGGTTGTATGTTTTTCTCAAGAATGATGCTCTACCTCTGAAGCCAAGTCTTCAGTCCTTCCTTTTGGCTGTTAACTTGGAGATAAATTTCTCGTCATTTAATCCCCTTGACTGGCTTTGAACTTTGAACCACAGATCGCACGCTCTGACTAGGTAGGATTCTAGGCATGTATCTCTGGTACTTCTGATTTTTAGAATGTCCTTTTCAATATGCACTACTGAAAGGGAAGATTATACCATGAAATTGAATCCAATTGTGTGAAGTCATATTTGTAGCGTGAAGTTAACATGAAATCTGTGTTGAGTATATATAAATTTCTTGTTTCTACACCACCATGTTGTGGTGGAAATTTACCTTTCCTTCAAAAGCCATTTCCATTGTAATTAGGCAGTGACAACTTGTGTGTAATAGGAAACTACTTAACTTTTAGTTATAAAAAGTTAAAAACGTTCACAATGAACTGGTACACTAAACATTTTTATTGCTATTATAAAGGTGATGCACAGAGAGGTTACCTTTATTTGTCCAGGGGCTTCTACTCAGCACCTGAGCCTGTCCTGAGCTCTTTTTCTCAAGGCGAGTTCACTACTGCTTTGCACCACAGAGCCACCTCTAGGTTTCTGGTGGTTGAGTTCAGATAAGAGTGTCATGGAGGGCTGTACCTATGGCCTAGTGGTAAAGTGTTTGCCTTGTGTACATGAAGCCCTGGTTCGTTTCCTCAGCACCACATACACAGAAAAGCCGGAAGTGGTGCTTTGGCTCAAGAGGTATAGTGCTAGCGTTGAGTAAAAAAGTGCTCAGGCCCCAAGTCAATGCCCCAAGACTGGCAACAAGAACAAAACCAACAAGCAAGAGTGGCATGGACTTTCCTGCCCAGTCTGGCTTTGAACTGAGGTTCTGATTTCAGACTCCTGATTAGCTAGGAATACAGCTGTGAGTCACCACCATCTGGTAAGGCTACCATTTCATAAGACTGGGAATGAGTACATTTCATTAGGGGGAATGTTACTCCTTTCTTTTTTTTTTACTTTGTAATCAGTATATTAAGGAGACATCCATACGTTTCAAAGTTGCTTAAATTCTGATATCTGGATTTAAGCTTATGAACATGACTTTAAACATACAGTTAAAGCTATTCATTGTAATATGCTAGACTACCAACATTGAATTACAGTTACTTTGGAGCAAATGTTTTAAAGTAAACCTGTAACACACCTAAGGAACACCTTCCTATGTTATACATGCAACTTCTCAATGTACAAGTCTCTTCAATGGTTTCTGCTACCCAACTCTGAAAAAGCCACTACTCAAGGGCATATGATGGTCCAATGGGAAAAAGAATGTTAACTATGACTGGTCAACATAATATATATATATAGATAGATAGATATAGATATAGATATTTTATATACGAACACACATATATATTTAAAAAGATGGCACAGAGGGGGATGCAATTCTAGAAGTGCAAGCCCTTAGAAGCAGCATAAGATAAGCCTCTTCATTAGAAAGGTATAATTTCTGTATCACTGTTAACACACGCTAAATTATGTATTACGCCACTCTTCAAGTAATAGTTGAGGCAATAAAATGCAAAGGTATCACAATGAGTCCACTTAATACAAATTAACTGGACAAACATTTCTCTACATATTAACTTTTTCAGATTATTAGCCAAATACAAAGGTTTAACCCCACAGATTAATGACAAAAGGCCATACACCAAAGTCAACACATATACCTAGCATTACAGTTTAAGCTTGTCCATGTACACAGCTGAATCAATTACAATATGTGGTTTAATAGATGCTAGAGGAACTATTTTGAAAGTAGTTTTTACAAGTATTAAAACTTCATCTTGCACACAAGTCATCATGCATACAGAGCAAAGTCAGAGCTTTTATATTTGTGTTTAGTCTTCATTTAACTTTTTAAAGCACTACTATAGTTGAATATTACAACAAAAAACAGTAGCAAGTAGTGAACTTATTTATGATTGCAGTCCTTCACTCCATCACTACTGCATTTAAAATGCCAGTAGTGGGCGCTATTCACTGGCTCCATTATGAGGTTTGACACTGAACACCACCTCTAGGGTGTTGTTCATCATCCTCGTAAGCTTCTCCATTATAATGGCGTCGTCTTTCCTGATTTGGATCAAAATCCACAAATTCTACCTGATCCATTTCATCAGTCTCTTCTACTTCCTTCCTCTCAGGAAGGAGTTTTTCCAGCAAAGAGAGTTTATCAGGAAAGAGGAAGCCGTTTTCAGGAAAGTTTACCTTAAACTCAATGATTAGGCGGCCCTTTTCATATGGTCGTCGATAAATTGGCATGCCTTCATTTAGCACACATTTGATATCTCCATGCTTGACTATCTGACCTGGATGAGAAGTGATGACTATGGTTTGGTTGTCAAGAGTGGAGATTGGCTTTTGGAAGCCACACAATGCTTCAACCAGTTGTATGTCCATACACATGAAAAGGTCTTCTCCTCGTTGTGTAAAAACAGCATGGTCCTTCTAGTCTAATACAGTGATGATATCTCCAGGCTCCAATCCTGGTTCTTGGTCTCCTTCATCATGGAATGTTATCTTCTGGCCATCTTTCATGCCTTTGTCAATATGAACTTCCAGAATCTTCTTCTCTCGAACTATTTTCCTTCCATTGCAGCTTTTACATCTATCTTTAGGACTGATCCTTTCTCCATGGCCCTGGCACTCCATGCACACAGACTGAATTTGCTGAACCATTCCAGGTCCTATCTGATGAATTGGTATTTGCATCGCAGTACCTCGGCAGTTGGGACAGCACTCCACTGCCCCCCCCCCACTTTTTTTTTTTTTTTTACCACCACGGCCTTCACATTTGTCACAAATCACATTCTTTTGCAGAGCCAGTTTTCTTGTTGCACCATTATATAAATCTTCTAAGGTAACTGAGAGCTGATGCACAACATTTTTTACCTCGCCTTACTCTCTGCATCCTTCCTCCTCCTCCAAAAAACATATCAAAGATGCCATGGGGGAGCCAAAACCGCCACTTGCTCCACCCTCCATAATTGCCTGTTCTCCTCCTTTGTCATATAATTCTCTTTTCTTGGCATCAGAGAGAACCTTGTAAGCTTGAGAAATCTGTTTAAACCTTTCTCCTTCAATTGGATTCTTATCAGGGTGGTACTTCAAGGCTAGTTTCCTGTAAGCCTTTTTCAATTCTTTCTGTGTGACATTGGGTTTGACTCCCAAAACATCATAGTGAGTGGTTTCTTTCACCATTTTCTAGCCGGTGACAGGGCTGGGGCCTATGGGAAGGAGCGCGTAGCTGTGCGCAGCTGGGGCAGCGGCCGCTCCTCCAACCTCTCTCCGAGCGTTCTGGAAAGTTCCCCACCCCTTTCTTCAGTGTCTAAACATTTATTTATCTGAGACCAAGTCTTTACCCATGCTGGCTTCAAATTCACCATCCTCCTGCCTCAGCCTCCCAAGTGCTGGACACAGTCCACAATGCCTGGCGCAAATGCTTTGTGATCGCTGATCTGACTGTAGTGGCTTTATATGATTCCTTTCATTTGCTTCCATGATTATCGAAAGAATTTCCCATTTTATTTCACTCATATGTAAGCAGATTGTAGGAGTAATTATTATAATATCTTAATTGTCTCTTATGCCATTACCTTTGACTCCTACCTTGATATCTAAGGAACAAAAACACTCGTTGATGCCTGGGAATATGGCCTAGTGGTAAAGTGCTTGTCTCCTATACATGAAGCCCTGGGTTCGATTCCTCAGCACCACATATATAGAAAAATCTAGAAGTGTCGCTATGGCTTAAGTCGCAGAGTGCTTGCCTAGAGTAAAAAGAAGCTAGGGACAGTGCACAGGCACTGAGTTCAAGCCCTAGGCCTGGCAACAAAAGCAAAACAAAACAAAAAACCTTGTTGAGGCATCTTGTTGCTGCTATTCAGGTAAACTTACTACCCAGTTTGAGTAACTTTTATTCTGGGCCTGCATGATTAATGGTTCTTAGTACATTGTCATCATCCCTAACTATTGGGATCCCTACAAATTGTTCCCAGCTATGTGAGTCACTGTTTCACTGTAGAATGATCGGGGAAGGATAAAATACCTTTGGCATAAGGGATATGAAGTACATTTGCTCCTATAAATACTTCTGTGAGTTAATTAAAACTCCAAGAATGTGTATTACTATACAAATTAGTGAGTTCTGATAACTGAAAGTTCTGTCAATGATAGTGGAATGTGGCTTCATCCAATTTAAGAGGGAGACTTGTAATTTCTACAGAGATTTGCATGTATGTGATGTTGTGGTGCAATAAACACTATATGGGACAGAATGCAATTAACAGTCTTGGGTAGAGGAAATAAGTGAGCAGTGGCAGACAGCTTGTGTTTGAGGACATATTATTGAAGACACTAATGTCATGAAATTTTGTTAGCCCTAAAATATATCAAACACATTTAGATTCTAACATCAAGTATATACCACAGAGTCAGCAAGGTACATATCTTAAAGCCTTAAAGAGGGTAGTGCTGAATTTACATCACACAACAAAATATATTTTTACTTCACTGGCCACTGGATGTCTTGTAGGAAATATTTCTGACTGAACTCGTTTATATCCATATGAGGGCATAACTACATGCCAATATATAAACACTTTACCTATATGTATATATAAAATGAGCTAAAATGAATGAGACCCCATCACTGAAAATATGTGTACTTGAAGAATCACACCATGAAATATATTTCTGTATCACAATGTAAGCTTCAATAAAATTTTTGCTTAATTGTCTAGAAAAAAAGATGCATGCTTTTCATAAAGGTCTTTTTTAAATGGCAAAAAAATCAATACATACCCTATCAATTTAAGACAAACGAGAGGAGGGTGGGTTGGGAGGGATGGGTGGGAATGTTTAAAAGGCATGGCATTCATCAAGACATACCATATTCATAGACTGCGTTGCTGAATGGCAACTCCTTTGTGCAGCTACTTACAGATAAAAGTATTTTTAAAAATAAAAATCAAGCCAGAAAAATAAATTAACAAAAAATATTCAGATCAAGGATGCTTGCAATGATAATACATACATGACTAATGAAATATTTCCTTGTACTTGTGTCTAAAATTAAAAAACAAAGCTGGTAGAATGATTCCAGTGGCAGGGCACATTAGCCCAACACTCCTAGTTTCAACCCCAGTACCTCCAAATGAAAGAAAGATGATTTTGAGAGCACTTGCCTAGCTAGCACAAAATTCTGAGTGCAAACCAAAATAACACAAACAAGTAGAGAGAGCGGCTGCCTAGCACGGGTGCTTCCTGGAGATGGAATCCACCACGCCTGTGGGGCAAAAAGAATTCATGGGTTATGGAATACTCACACAACTGGATTCATTACACCATGTCAGTATGATTCTGACTTCTTTTTAATATCATTTTAATGTCAAAGTTCTTTACCCATAGTATGAAGCCTTATGTTTGCACTGTAGATATGTTCATTAAATACTGAGAAAATATTTGCTGACTTCTGACTCTATGGAGGTTGCTGTTCTAGCAGTTAAGGAGACACTGTGAACAAGGGAGTCACAGGCATAGTTTGGAGCCTAGAATTTCCGATGAACAAGCTACTGAAAAAATTCTCTTTAAACCTAAAATCATTCCTCAACTTCATTTGCCCAGGGTGAGACTATCTCTTGAGTGTCACGTAATTCCTTGAAACGCAATTGAAAGGTTGTCCCAGACTCCAAGGGCCACCTCAGATGAGGAGGTTGACTAAAGCTGAACTACCAACTGCCAGGCCGCTGTGTGTCACTCATCTCTTTCCTTTGCCCTTCAATCCAATCCTAGTCTCAGGAAGAAATATAGTATGCTGAAAATGGGCTTTGAGAATAAATAATGTAAAAAATCATTTTCAAAAGTTAGAAAATATTCTTTACCAAAACCCGATGTAACATCGCTGACAAAACAACTTAGTTATAACAAAGGAATGTGCGGATCCTTTCTTTGCAAATTAGGCAACAGGAATTTCTTATTTATTCTCCTCCGAAGAAATGAGATTGGGAATGGAAACAGTATAAAGTTTTGCACTCTTCATTTTCAAGAAGGGGTTGCAATAACAGTTTAGGGCTCTGAGTGTCGCTGTTCACCACGCGGGGGAAAAACAACCAGACCTTCAGTCAGAAGGAGATTTCCGCAGCCCACAGCCCTGGTTCCGGGCGCTTGCAAAGCTTCATCTGGGACCCGCGATTGCTCAGCGTTCCACCGCGAACGCATCGGCCCTGGGAAGACCAGGACCCAGGGCTCCTCGGCCTCCAGCGGGAGCCGCCAAGGTCAGGCTGTCGCGCAGCGGGGCTGTCATGGCGGCTGCTTCTCCATCAGACTGCAGGCGACTGGTGTGGATGTGCTTTGTGCTGGGAGCCCTGTGGGAAGTGCGGGCCCAGCAGATCCGCTACACGGTGCGGGAGGAGCTGGAAGAAGGCTCTGCCGTGGGCGACCTGGCCCGGGACCTGGGGCTGGAGCCGCGGGAGCTGGCGGAGCGCGGCGTGCGCATCGTGTCCAGAGGGAAGGCGCAGCTCTTCGCGCTGAGCCCGCGGGGCGGCGGCCTGGTCACCGCGGGCAGGATCGACCGCGAGCAGCTCTGCCACACATCTGCCCGGTGTGTGGCACACTTGGAGATCCTCCTAGAGGACAAGGTGAGCATTGTGGGAATCGAGGTGGAAATAACCGATGTGAATGACAATGCGCCCAGCTTTGAAATGGAGCAGTGGGAAATACAAGTTGCTGAAAGTGAAGATCCTGGGACGAGATTTCCGCTCCCTGAAGCTTTCGATCCGGACATAGGGCTGAATTCTCTGCAGGGTTACCAGCTCAGCTCCAATGCTCACTTCTCCCTGGACGTGCAGAGAGGACCTGATGGGGTGCAGTATCCGGAGCTGGTGCTGGAACGCGCCCTAGACCGTGAGGAAGAGCCAGTTCACCACCTGGTTCTCACTGCCTACGATGGAGGCGACCCCGTGCACTCGGGCACTGCCAGGATTCACATCACACTCCTGGACATCAACGATAACGCTCCCGCGTTCACCCAGCCAGAGTACCATGTCAGTGTGCGGGAGAATTTGCCCGTGGGCACCCAGCTGCTCACCATCAAAGCCACCGATCCGGATGAGGGGGCCAATGGAGAAGTGAGATATTCCTTCCGGAAAGTCAGAGACAAGATATCCCAGCTGTTCCAGTTGGATTCTGTCAGTGGGGTCATCACAATATTAGGAGATCTGGATTATGAGGAGAATAGATTTTATGATATCGATGTAGAAGCCCGAGATGGTCCTGGCCTTCGAGCCCGAAGTAAGGTGCTGGTGACAGTCGTGGATGTAAATGACAATGCTCCAGAAGTCACAGTTACCTCACTCACCAGCTCTATCCAAGAGCCTTCTTCCCCAGGAGAAGTCATTTCTCTTTTCAACGTTCATGACAGCGACTCTGGAGAGAATGGCCTCGTCACATGTTCCATTCCAGATAATCTTCCATTTAGACTGGAAAAGACCTATGGAAATTATTACCGGTTATTGACACACAGAACTCTGGACAGAGAGGAAGTCTCAGAATATGACATCCTGCTAACTGCCACTGACCAGGGAACACCTCCCCTGTCTACAGAGATGCATATTGCATTGCAGGTGACAGACATCAATGACAACCCACCCACCTTCACTCACGCCTCCTACTCTGCCTACATTCCAGAAAATAACCCCAGAGGAGCGTCCATCTTGGGCATGACAGCCCAGGACCCTGACAGCGGGGAGAACGCTCAAGTAACCTACTCTCTCACAGAGGACACCATCCAGGGAGTGCCTCTGTCCTCCTACATCTCCATCAACTCCAACACGGGAGTCCTGTATGCTCTTCGTTCCTTTGATTATGAGCAGTTCCAAGACTTGCGGCTGCTTGTGATCGCCAGCGACGGTGGACAGCCACCCCTCAGCAGCAACGTGTCCCTGAGCCTGTTCGTGCTGGACCAGAATGATAACGCACCTGAGATCCTCTACCCCACCCTCCCCACGGATGGTTCCACGGGTGTGGAGCTGATGCCTCGCTCTGCAGAGCCAGGATACCTGGTGACCAAGGTGGTGGCGGTGGACAAAGACTCAGGACAGAACGCCTGGCTGTCCTACCGCCTGCTCAAGGCCAGCGAGCCGGGGCTCTTCACGGTGGGGCTGCACACGGGTGAGGTGCGCACGGCGCGGGCCCTGCTGGACAGAGACGCGCTCAAGCAGAGCCTCGTGGTGGCGGTGCAGGACCACGGCCAGCCGCCCCTCTCGGCCACCGTCACGCTCACCATCGCCGTGGCTGACAGCATCCCGGAGGTCCTGGCAGATTTGAGCAGCGTCCACACTGCCCCTGACACAGAGGACTCCGACCTCACGCTGTACTTAGTGGTGGCAGTGGCCGTGGTCTCCTGTGTCTTTCTGGCTTTTGTCATCGTGCTGCTGGCCCTGAGGCTGAGACGCTGGCACACGAGCCGTCCCGTCTCCGACAGCACACAGTGGGCTGGCAGGTCTACCTGCTTCACACTTGGTGGGTGTGGATGGGGTGCACGCTTTCCTGCAGACCTATTCCCATGAGGTGTCGCTCACCGCGGACTCGGGGAAGAGCCACCTGATCTTCCCGCAGCCCAACTATGCGGACACGCTCCTCAGCCAGGAGAGCTGTGCCAAAAGCGAGCCTCTCCTGCTACCTCAGGATTTCCCTGTGTCACAAGGAGACCCCAGCCACCTTCCGGTAAGCCAGTTCTACCATCTGTCTCACTCTGGGGAGCATAGGATCCTGTGAATGCCTTTAGTTGTGTAAGATAGTACATGCAACGTAAAGCACCCCTTTATTAACATTCCATTTCGTCAAAGGGGTATGGAAAATTAATGATTAGTAACATCTACCAAACAAAAACTTAGTTGATAATGACTAGCTTTTTCTATTTTCTTTTTTGTATTGTGATAGTGATTAAACTGAGGAATACTAGGCATACAAGACAAACATTCTACCCCGGAGCTACCTACTCCTGGATCTTCTTGTTTATTTATCCTTTCTAGTCTTCATTCATTCGTAATTTTAGCAGAAATTTCTTAATTATATATCTTAAAGTCTCTCACTTTGAGAGCAAGTTTTTTGTGTGTGTGTGTGTGTGTGTGTGTGTGTGTGTGTGTACTGGGGCTTGAACTCAGGGCCTCAGGCTCTTGTTGTATATTTTTCTCAAGGATGATGCTCTAGCTCTTTAGCCAAGTGTTCAGTCCTTTCTTTTGGCTGAAAAATTGGAGATAAGTTTCTTGTTGATAATCCCCTTTGCTAGCTTTGAACTTTGATCTGTAGATCATACGCTCTGACTTGGTAGGATTCTTGGAATGTATCTCTGGTACTACTCATTTTTTAAATGCCCGTTTCAATATGTACTACTGAAAGGGAAATTATACCACGAAATAGAAGCCATTTGTGTGAAATCATATTTGTAGTATTATTTTCCATGAAGTTAATATATAATATGTGTTGAGTATATATAAATTTCTTGTTTTACAGCACCATGTTGTGTGGAAATTTACATTTCTTTCCTTCAAAAGGCATTTCCATTATAACTAGGTAGTGACATTTTGTGGGTAACGGGGAACTATTCAACTTTTAAGTTTAAAAATGTATATATTTTCACAATGACCTGATATACTTTAAACATTTTTGTTGTTATTATAAAGGTGATGCACAGAGGGCTGGGGATATGGCCTAGTGGCAAGAGTGCTTGCCTCGTATACATGAGGCCCTGGGTTCAATTCCCCAGCACCACATATACAGAAAATGGCCAGAAGTGGCGCTGTGGCTCAAGTGGCAGAGTGCTAGCCTTGAGCAAAAAGAAGGCAGGGACAGTGCTCAGGCCCTGACTCCAAGCCCCAGGACTGGCAAAAAAAAAAAAAGGTGATGCACAGAGAGGTTAACTTTATTTGTCCTGGGGCTTGAACTCGGGGCCTGGGCACTGTCCTGAGCTCTTTTGCTCAAGGTGAGTATTCTACTGCTTTAGACCCCTGAGGCGCCTCTATGTTTTTGGTGGTTGAGTGAAGATAAGAATGTCAGGTAGGGCTGGGAATATGGCCTCGTAGTAATGTTTTCGTCTTATATAAATGAAGCCCTGGGTTAGATTCCTCAGCACCATATACACAGAAAAGCGGAAGAGGTGTTTTGGCCTAAGAGGTAGAGTGCTAGCCTTGAGCAAAACGAAGCCAGGGACAGTGCTCAGGCCCTGAGTCAGTGCCCCAGAACAGGCAACAAAAACAACCCAAACAAGAGTGTCATGGACTTTCCTGCCCAGTCTGGCTTTGGACTGAGATCCTCACATTTCAGTCTCTTGAGTAGCTAGGAATACAGATGTGAGTCACCACCACTTAGTAAGGCTACCATTTCATAAGACAGGGAATGAGTACATTTCTTTGGGGGAAATGTCACCCCTTCCTTCAGTGTCTAAACATTTCTGTTTTTGAGACCAAGTCTTAACCCGTGCTGACTTCAAATTCCACATCCTCCTGCCTTGGCCTCTCAAGTACTGGACACAGTCTACATGCCTGGCTCAAATGCTTTGTTATTGCTGATCTGACCACAGTGACTTTGTATGATTCCTTTCATTTGCTTCCATGATTATCAAAAGTATTTCCCATTTTATTTCACTCACATGTAAGCAGAATGTAGGAGTATTTATAATAATTTGTTAATTGTCCATCTTGGTATTACCCTTGATTCATACCTTGACTTCTAAGGAACAAATAACTTCTCGATGCTTCTTTTTTATGTTCTTCATGTAAACTTCCTACCTAGGTTGAGTAACATGGATTCTGGGCCTGCATGATTAATGGTTCTCAGTACATTGTCATCATCCCTATCTATTGGGATCCCTACAAATTCTTTCCAGCTCTGCGTGTCACTGTGTGAATGATCAGGAAAGGATAAAATATTTTGTGCATAAGGGATATGAGATACATTATTCGTGCAAATACTTCTGAGTGTTAATCAAAACTCCAGAAATGTGTATAACAATACAACTTAGTGAGTTCTGATAACTGAAACTGTTGGCAATGATAGCGGAATGTGTCTTCATCCAATTTAAGAGGGAGACTTGTAATTTCTACAGAGATTTGCATGTATGCGATGTTGTAGTGCAATAAATACTGTTTGGGATGGAATGCAATTAGCAGTCTAGGGTAGAGGGAATAACAAGTGGTCAATGGCAGACAGTTTATACCTGAGGAGGTATTACTGAAGATAGTAAAATCATGAAATTTTGTTAGCCCTAAAATGTGTAAATCACACTTAAGAATATATTACAGATTTGGCCAGGTACATAACTTAAAGCCTTAAAGAGGGCAGTGCAGAATTTACATGACACAGGATAGTGTATTTTCACTTCACTGACCACTGGATGTCTTCTAGGAAATATTTCTGACTCAACTTGTTTACATCCATATGACGGAATAACTACATGCAGATATAAACACTTTACTATATGCATATATGAAATGAGCTAAAGTACATAAGTCCCCATGACTGAAAATGTGTGTACTGCATAAAGCTTGAAGGAGCACAACATGAAATATATTTCTGTACCAAAATGTAAGCTTTAATAAAAAAAATTGCTCGATTGTCTAGAAAAAAAGATGCATGGTATTCATAAAGGGCTTTGTTACATGTAAAAAGAAATCAATACATGCCCTTTCAAGTTAAGACATGTGAGAAGAGGGTGGGTTGGGAGGGATGGGTGAGAATGTTCAACAGGCCTGGCATCCATGAAGACATACCATATTCATAGACTGAGATGCTGAATGGAAACTCCTTTGTACAGGTACTTACAGATATAAATATTTTTCAAAATAGAAACCAAACCAGAAAAATAAATTAACAAAACATATTCAGATCAAGGAAGCTTGCTATGATAATACATGCATGAGTAATGAAATATTTCCTTGTACTTGTTTCTAATATTGAAAAGGAGCTGGTAGAATGATTCAAGTGGCAGGGCACATGAGCTCAACACTCCTAGTTTAAACTCCAGTTCTCCAAAAGAAAGAAAGATGATCTCCAGAGCACTTGCCTAGGTAGCACAAAACACTGAGTGCAAACCAAAATAACACCAAAAAGTAAACAACATTAAAGTGAAATTTAGAAATGATGGCAAAAACAATGCATTGGTCATGGTACAATAAGACCACTGGATTCTTTACAGTGTGTCAGTATGATTCTGACTTCTAATTGATATCATTTTAATGTCAAAGTTCTTTATCCATACTTGGAAGCTTTGCATTTGAACCATTAATTTGTTCATTAAATACTGAAAACAGTATTTGCTGAGTTCTGACTCTATGGAGGTTTCTGTTCTAGCAGTTAAGGAGACACTGTGAACAAGAGAGACACAGGCGTTCTTTGGAGCCTAGAATTTATGATGTAGAAGCTAGGGAGAAAACTCTCTATTCCAGCTAAAATCATTTGTCAACCTCATTTGCACAGGGTGAGACTATCTCCTGAGTGTCAGGTAATACCTTGCAAAGGTATTGAAAGGTTGTCCAGACTCAAGGATCACCTCAGGTGAGGAGGATGACAAAAGCTGAACTTCCAACTACCAGGGCGCTGTCTGTTACTCCTCTATTTCCTATGCCCTTAAATCCAGCCCTGGTCTCAGCAAGAAATATACTTTACTGAAACTGGGCTTTGGATGAATACTTACAAAAACCTTTTGAAAACTTTGAGAACATTCTTTCCTCAAAGCACCATGGGAAATCTCGGAGAAAACAACTTAGCTTATAACAAAAGAAGGTGTGGACACTTTATTTGAAAATTAAACAACAGGAATTTCTTATTTATTCTCCTCGGAAGAAATGAGATTGGGAATGGAAACAGTATAAAGTTTTGCACTCTTCATTTTCAAGAAGGGGATGCAATAATAGTTTAGGGCTCTGAGTGTCGCTGTTCACCACGCGAGGAAAACAACCAGACCTTCAGTCAGAAGGAGATTTCCGCAGCGCACAGCCCTGGTTCCGGGCGCTTGCAAAGCTTCATCTGGGACCCGCGATTGCTCAGCGTTCCACCGCGAACGCATCGGCCCTGGGAAGACCAGGACCCAGGGCTCCTCGGCCTCCAGCGGGAGCCGCCAAGGTCAGGCTGTCGCGCAGCGGGGCTGTCATGGCGGCTGCTTCTCCATCAGACTGCAGGCGACTGGTGTGGATGTGCTTTGTGCTGGGAGCCCTGTGGGAAGTGCGGGCCCAGCAGATCCGCTACACGGTGCGGGAGGAGCTGGAAGAAGGCTCTGCCGTGGGCGACCTGGCCCGGGACCTGGGGCTGGAGCCGCGGGAGCTGGCGGAGCGCGGCGTGCGCATCGTGTCCAGAGGGAAGGCGCAGCTCTTCGCGCTGAGCCCGCGGGGCGGCGGCCTGGTCACCGCGGGCAGGATCGACCGCGAGCAGCTCTGCCACACATCTGCCCAGTGTGTGGCACACTTGGAGATCCTCCTAGAGGACAAGGTGAGCATTGTGGGAATCGAGGTGGAAATAACCGATGTGAATGACAATGCGCCCAGGTTTGAAACTGAGCAGTGGGAAATAAAAGTTGTTGAAAATGAAATTCCTGGGATGAGATTTCCGCTCCCTGAAGCTTTCGATCTGGACATAGGGCTGAATTCTCTGCAGGGTTACCAGCTCAGCTCCAATGCTCACTTCTCCCTGGACGTGCAGAGAGGACCTGATGGGGTCCAGTATCCGGAGCTGGTGCTAGAACGCGCCCTAGACCGTGAGGAAGAGCCAGTTCACCACCTGGTTCTCACTGCCTACGATGGAGGCGACCCCGTTCGCTCGGGCACTGCCAGGATTCACATCACACTCCTGGACATCAATGATAACGCTCCCGCATTCACCCAGCCAGAGTACCATGTCAGTGTGCGGGAGAATTTGCCAGTGGGCACCCAGCTGCTCACCATCAAAGCCACCGATCCAGATGAGGGGACCAATGGAGAAGTGACATATTCCTTTCGCAAAGTCCGAGAAAATATATCTCAGCTGTTCCAGTTGGATTCTGTCAGTGGAGTCATCACAGTATTAGGAGATCTGGATTATGAGGAGAATGGATTTTATGAAATCGATATAGAAGCCCGTGATGGTCCTGGCCTTCGAGCCCGAAGTAAGGTGCTGGTGACAGTCGTGGATGTAAACGACAATGCTCCAGAAGTCACAGTTACCTCGCTCATCAGCTCTATCCAAGAGCCTTCTTCTCCAGGAGAAGTCATTGCTCTTTTCAACGTTCATGACAGCGACTCTGGAGAGAATGGCCTTGTCACATGTTCCATTCCAGATCATCTTCCATTTAGACTAGAAAAGACCTATGGAAATTATTACCGGTTGTTGACACACAGAACTCTGGACAGAGAGGAAGTCTCAGAATATGACATCCTGCTAACTGCCACTGACCAGGGAACACCTCCCCTGTCTACAGAGATGCATATTGCATTGCAGGTGACAGACATCAATGACAACCCACCCACCTTCACTCACGCCTCCTACTCTGCCTACATTCCAGAAAATAACCCGAGAGGAGCGTCCATCTTAGGCATGACAGCCCAGGACCCTGACAGCGGGGAGAACGCTCAAGTAACCTACTCTCTCACAGAGGACACCATCCAGGGAGCGCCTCTGTCCTCCTACATCTCCATCAACTCCAACACGGGAGTCCTGTATGCTCTTCGTTCCTTTGATTACGAGCAGTTCCAAGACTTGCGGCTGCTTGTGTTCGCCAGCGACTCTGGACACCCACCCCTCAGCAGCAACGTGTCCCTGAGCCTGTTCGTGGTGGACCAGAATGATAACGCACCTGAGATCCTGTACCCCACCCTCCCCACCGATGGTTCCACGGGTGTGGAGCTGACACCTCGCTCTGCAGAGCCGGGATACCTGGTGACTAAGGTGGTGGCCGTGGACAAAGACTCAGGACAGAACGCCTGGCTGTCCTACCGCCTGCTCAAGGCCAGCGAGCCGGGGCTCTTCACGGTGGGGCTGCACACGGGTGAGGTGCGCACGGCGCGGGCCCTGCTGGACAGAGACGCGCTCAAGCAGAGCCTCGTGGTGGCGGTGCAGGACCACGGCCAGCCGCCCCTCTCGGCCACCGTCACCCTCACCATCGCCGTGGCTGACAGCATCCCGGAGGTCCTGGCAGATCTGAGCAGCGTCCACACTGCCCCTGACACAGAGGACTCCGACCTCACGCTGTACTTAGTGGTGGCAGTGGCCGTGGTCTCCTGTGTCTTTCTGGCTTTTGTCATCGTGCTGCTGGCCCTGAGGCTGAGACGCTGGCACACGAGCCGTCCGCCTCCGACAGCACACAGTGGGCTGGCAGGTCTACCTGCTTCACACTTGGTGGGTGTGGATGGGGTGCACGCTTTCCTGCAGACCTATTCCCATGAGGTGTCGCTCACCGCGGACTCGGGGAAGAGCCACCTGATCTTCCCGCAGCCCAACTATGCGGACACGCTCCTCAGCCAGGAGAGCTGTGCCAAAAGCGAGCCTCTCCTGCTACCCCAGGATTTCCCTGTGTCACAAGGAGACCCCAGCCACCTTCCGGTAAGCCAGTTCTACCATCTGTCTCACACAGGGGAGCACAGGATCCTGTGAATGCCTTTAGCTGTGTAAGATAGGACATGCAATGTAAAGCACCCCTTTATTAACATTCCATTGCATCATAGAGGTCCCAAAATATAATGATTAGTAACATTTACCAAACTAAAACTTAGTTGATAATGACTAGATTTTTCTGTTTTTTGTATTGTGATTGTGATTAAACTCAGGAATACTATGCATATTAGACAAACATTCTACTCTGTATCAAACCACTCTGGCTCTTCTCGTTTATTATTTGTCCTTTCTAGTCTTCGTTCACTTGTAGTTTTAATAGAATTTTCTTAATTATAGATCTTAAAGTGTCTCACTTATAGTGCAAGTGTTTATGTGTGTGTGTGTGTCTGCATGTGTGTGTACTTGGGCTTGAACTCAGGGCCTCAGGCTCTGGGTTATCTGTTTTGCTCAAGGATGATGCTCTAGCTCTTAAGCCAGGTGTTCAGTCCTGGCTTGGCTGCAAAATTGGAGATAAGTGTCTTGTCGATGAATCCCCTTGGCTGGCTTTGAACATTGACCCACAGATTGTCCCTTCTGACCAGATAGGATTCTTGGAATGTATCTCTGGTACTACTCATTTTTAGAATGCCTTTTTCAATATGCACTACTAAAAGGGAAGATTACACCATGAAATAGGAGCCAATTGTGTGAAGTCATATTTGTAGCATTATTTTCCATGAAGTTAATATGGAATATGTGTTGAGTATATATAAATTTCTTGTTTTTATACCACCATGTTGTGCTTGTAATTTACCTTTCTCTCCTTAAAAAAAGTATTTCCATTATAACTAGGCAGTGACAACTTGTGGTTAGTGGAAAACTGTTTAACTTTTAGGTAGAAAAAGTTAAAAACTTTCACAATGAACTGGTACACTTTAAACATTTTTATTGCTATAATAAAGGTGATGCACAGAAAAGTTACGTTTATTAGGCCTGGGGCTTGAACTCTGGGCCTGGGCCCTGTCCTGAGCTCTTTTGCTCAAGGCGAGTGCTCTACTGCTTTGGACCCCGGAGCCACCTCAATGTTTCTGGTTGTTGAGTGAAGATAACAGTGCCATGGAGGGCTCAGAATATGGCCTAGTGGTAAAGTGTTCACCTTGTATACATGAAGCCCTGGGTTTGATTCCTCAGCACCACATACACAGAAAAGCCAGAAGTAACCCTGTGGCTCAAGGGGTAGGGTGCTAGCCTTGGGACAAAGAAACCAGGGACAGCGCTCAGGCCCTGGTTTAATGCACCAGGACTGGCAACAAAAACAAAAGAAAGAAACAGAGTGTCATGGAGTTTCCTGCCCAGTCTGGCTTTGAGCTAAGGTCCTCAGATTTCAGTCTCCTGAGTAGCTAGGAATACAGATGAGAGTCACCACCTCCTGGTAAGGCTACCATTTCATAACGCAGGGAATGAGTACATTTCTTTGGGGGTATTGTCACCCCTTCCTTCAGTGTCTCTACATTTCTGTTTTTGAGACAAAGTCTTAACCTGTGCTGGCTTCAAATTCACCATCCTCCTGCCTGGGTCTCCCAAGTGCTGGACACAGTCCAAATTTCCTAGCGCAAATGCTTTGTTATTGCTGATCTGACCATAGTAACTTTGTAGGATTCCTTTCATTTGCTTCCATGATTATCAAAAGTGTTTCCCATTTCATTTCACTCATATGTAAGAAGAATTTAGGAGTAATTATATTAATCTCTCAACTGTCTGTTGTGGCATTACCCTAAACTTCTACCTTGATTTCTAAGGAGAACAAAAAAACTTGTTGAGTCCTGGGAATATGGCCTAGGGGTAAAGTGCTCGTCTCATACACATGAAGCCCTGGGTTGGATTCCTCAGCAACACATATAGAAAAAGCCAGAAGTGGCGCTATAGCTCAAGTCACCGTGTGCCACCCTTGAGCAAAAAGAAGCTAGGGACAATTCTCAGGCTCTGAGTTCAAGCCCCAGGACTGGCAACAAACACAATACAAAACAAAAAACATGTTGGAGCATCTTGTTGCTGTTCATCAGGTAAACTTCCTAAGAAGGTTGAATAACTTGGATTCTAGGCCTGCATGATTAATGGTTCTTAGTACATTGTCATCATCCCTATCTATTGGGATCCCTACAAATTGTTCACGCCTATGTGTGTCACTGTGTGGCCCTAGAATGATTGGTGAAGGATAAAATATTTTGTGCACAAGGGATATGAAATACATTTGTTCCTGGAAATACTTCTGTCTGTTAATCAAAACTCCAGGAATGCATATAACTATACAATTAGGGAGTTCTGGGAACTGAAAGTTGTGGCCATGGTAGGGGAATGTGGCTTCATCCAATTTAAGAGGGAAACTTGTAATTTCTACAGAGATTTGCATGTATTGGAGGTTGTAGTACAATAAATACTGTTTGGGATGGAATGCAATTAGCAGTGTTGGGTAGAGGAAATAACAAGTGTGCAATGGCAAACATTTTATACCTGAGGAGGTATTACTGAAGACACTAAAATCATGAAATCTTTTTAGCCCTAAAATGTGTCAATCACATTTAAGAATATATTACAGATTTAGCAAGGTACATATGTTAAAGCCTTAAAGACGGCAGTGCAGAATTTACTTCACACAGGAAAATATATTTTCACTTCACTGACCACTAGATGTCCTTTCTTGAGTATTTTGCTCATTTTTTAATTGTCCAATAGAGTAAGAAGACATACAAATGAAAGTCGATTACTGAATGTTTCTATTACAGTGTCATTGTGTTGCCCACCATTAATGTGGGTAATCAGCTGATCTCTCTAATTTCCAAATAGTTTTGTTTTTCTTTGAGGTACTAGGGATTGATTACAGGGCCTCCCACATGTAAGACAAGACCACTACCCTTTAAGCCATTCCCCTAGACCTTTCAAGTAATTTTCTTATTACTAAGAAGGTAAGTTTCAGCTAACGAATACAACACAAAGCAAATTACTCAAACTCAAAACATGACAAGTTAAAAATGTAAATTTTCCAGACTTTTAATAAACCCCCCTTCCAAAAGCTAGAAATCACTGAACAGAAGGTATTTTCAAGCAGCCTTTCTATCCGTATATATGCACACATATATACGACTTTTGGAAAATCAATCTCAACTTGGTATGAATTTCAACATATGGTACACAAACATGACAGTTCTCCAAAGCACAACATAAAATAATCATCTAAGGAATATAAATATTTAGTATATAAGAATGTAAAATAAAGACCTCTTACTAATGATCATTTATTGAACAACTTATCATCTTCTAAGAATAAAAGAGAACAGTATTCTTAGCCTCTAAATTCAGTACATGGTCAAACTAATTTTCTCAAACTACAGTTCTACCACCTGTGAAACCCTTTGTTACTGAGTTAAGATAGGGAAAACTACAGCTTGCAAATTTCTTAGAGCACATGAGACCATTTCACAGTCCTAGAAGGCACCCATATTTCCTATCAAAGTAATGCATTTAGGTATTTCATATTGTAAAAAGACAAATCTGTACAGAATAGAAAAAATGTACATTTTATCCACTAAACACATTTACAACTTTTATAATTAAATAGTAGACCCTACTTAATATTCACATCTAAAGAATTATCACCCAGTTTAATGAAATGAACAAACAACTGTATTCATTTATTTCACAAGGCTAATAAAAATTGTATAATTCACAGTAGATCAGTTAGTCTTGGAGCTAATATTGTAAGATAAAAGGTGTGGGCAATAGCAAGTCACTGCACTCCCTGCTTAGTAAATCCTTCAGAGGTGAAGAATTCAGAGAAGTAAAATCATTGGCGATAAAAAACCAAACCCCATAAATCTATGTTGTTCATTTTCAGAAACTTGAAACTAGGCAATCTGAATCTCAGGAGTCTAATCCAAAAGAACAATTCAAGTTTTTGGAGCTGGAAAACATTTCAGAGGACCACAATGTTTTTCAAAATATATCCTACAGTAGACAAAGTATCAATGGAGTAGAATCAGGGATATGAAAACTTGAATTAAAAGTTAGGGGTTTTGTATGACAAAAATTCAAATATATAGCATATTACCCAGGCACTATTATGTTTTCATTGGTTGCCTTAATGCTTTGTCACTGTGTACATAAAGGTTACAGAATGAAATTTATATTAATAAAATATGACTTACATGAGGAGGTAGGGTGTAAGCATTCACTTATGTATATGGGTTCTAAAAATTACCTTCCAATAAAAGGTTGCACTACAGAAATAATGTGAAAACCAAAGATAAAAACTTCTAAAGTAGTAATCTACCAAGAGTGACTTCCAAACTCACAAAATCACTAGTTCATTGCACGGTTGCTACAACAGAATGCAAATACTTAGCTTGCATAAATACTCTATAGAGAGTGTTTAGTTATTTGGTACCTTTACTGTCTCCTCATGAGTGCCTTTAGATCTTTTATCCTTGAAATGTTATCTTATTTGCAAACCCATTAAAATCTTGGTAGCCGGGGGCTGGGGATATAGCCTAGTGGCAAAAGTGCCTGCCTCGGATACACGAGGCCCTAGGTTCGATTCCCCAGCACCACATATACAGAAAACGGCCAGAAGCGGCGCTGTGGCTCAAGTGGCAGAGTGCTAGCCTTGAGCGGGAAGAAGCCAGGGACAGTGCTTAGGCCCTGAGTCCAAGGCCCAGGACTGGCCAAAAAAAAAAAATCTTGGTAGCCGCAATTTTTTTTTGCCATCAATAACAGCAACTTAAATTGTGTACCTAGTTAGGAAAACAGTGTTTTCAACTTACTGATAATAGATCAGAAAATGTATGTAAAGTGTGAAAATATTTCTGGAGACATCATACCCTAGTTATATTATGAAATGTTAATGTTAAAATTTTTACTTCATAAGTATGGTTGAGTGCTACAGAAAATTATTATGATATTCTTTTTAGAGACTTTCACAGAGAGTACAGTAGAGCAGTAGAAGCCAAACCAACACCAAGTTTTCAGAGATGTTATACATACACATGGTAGAGAAACTTCACTCTCCTTTCTTTTAATCTAATCAACCTGAAGAATTTGAAGACTTCATAAGCATCAAATGACTTACCATGATCTGCAAGTATGTAAAGTTAGTATTTGTGAAGAAAAGTTTCCTTCTGAAAAATCCAAGATGAGTAAGCCTTCAAAACCCAATCAAAACAGTCAGCTTTGGGAATGAATTTCTACAACAGCTAGAGACTCTCCAGCAGAAATTCATTTACAGAGCCAAGTCCCAATATTACAGTCTTTATCCAAATTATACATCGTGGGAAATTTGTGTTTGAGAACACACTGATGAAGTTAAATAAAGGTATGAAAGCAGTGTGACTCTTTTAAGTAAAAATGACTGAAGGAGCAATACTTAACCACAATATGCATAGTGCATACCCCTGAGTTTCCAGCAGAAAGACTAGCTTTTAAGTATGCACTTTGATGTAGTTTACACCTTTTTAGTCATTCAAAAGTTTCTTTCAGACGGCTAAGACTCAGCATTCAAAATTTACTTTAAACCTATCTAAAAAAGTGCCATATTACTGCCCTGAAAAACAGTAGTAAGTCAAAAGCCTCTGGAAAGATTGCTATTTTCAGTTAGCAAAGGTTTCAAGAGCAATTTGTTCTAATAGACATTACAACAGATAAATAATAGGAAAATATGGTCTAAAACTGTACCAAATTTTGGCTTACCAAAAATGGAAGACATAGGAAGTTTACTTTTTAAAGAACGGGGCATATTTTTGGTGTAGCAAAAATAGGAGGGTGGGGAAATTAGTTTTTCTGCATCAGTGCCACAATGTCCCACTTGTTTCCAATGGATTCATAGCCTACAACATCCAGAGAAACCATCCCCTAAAGTCATGGCCTATGGCGCTGGCCTGCCTCATCAGCCATGTTAAGACTAGAGTTAGCCATATCATCTTCAGTGGGTGCGTCCGACACCACCCAAAATTCATCTGCTTCAGTCATTTGTAGGCGACAAATGGGGCAATTCCTGTGTCGGTCACTCCATTGATCAATACACTCCTGACAAAAGCTGTGAGCATAAGGCAGGATGAGATCAGCTCAACAATCCATACAGATGGAACATTCCTCCTCATCAGTCAGCTGCTTCACCTTGCCATCCAAAGACTAGCGTGACAAGATGTTACAGAGGATGAGTTTTCACCAGGCTGTTCAGAGGTGGGGGTTTGAGCCAACACTCCTGCTGCTTGACTTGGTATGTCTGTATAAAGCTGAATAAACTGGCACAAATTCATGATCCGTGATGCTTCCACAATGCCACTGCTTTTGTTAATCTTAGTACAGACCACCCGCACAACCATTTTCCAAAAGGCAGAGGAATTGGACCCAGGTTGCACCTCAAAGAGAAGAACCGGCAACCACCTTGGCGGTTAAGTTCAGCTACTCTCTCAAGAAATTCTCCATAAGTTAAGGAGGCGCTTTCTTGAACCAATGTCACATGTTTTGCTACTTTTTCTGGCAACTTGTTAATAACCAACTGTGTCTGATCCAAAATTTGCTGTCCCATGATGAAAGGATCCAAAAAGAGTGTTGCTTCTCATAGTTTCCTTGGTTCAAGGCATCCCGCTCCTGGAGGCTGCTACGCTGCCATGGCGACAGGCTCCACTGGATGTCTTGTAGAAAATATTTCTCACTGAAGTAGTTCATATCCATATGAGGGAGTAACTACGTGTCGTTATTAACACTTTACATATATGTATATGTGAAATGAGCTAAAATGAATGAGGCCCAATCACTGAAAATGTGTGTACTTCATAAAGCTTGAAGGAGGACAACATGAAATATATTTCTCTACCACAATGTAAGCTCCAGTAAAACATTTGCTTAATTGTCTAGGAAAAAATATGCATGCTTTTCATAAAGGGCTTTGTTAAATGACAAGAAAAAATCACTAAGATTCCTTCGGCCATGGCTTCTAATTTTAAGAAGACAAACGTGACATCAAGTGCCCAGCGTAAAAGGATGAGTCCCAAACCAGAGCTTACTGAAGAACAAAAACAAGAAATCCGGGAAGCCTTCGGTCTCTTTGATGCTGACGGAACTGGTACCTTCGATGTAAAAGAACTAAAGGTGGCAATGAGGGCCCTTGGTTTTGAGCCCCAAAAAGAAGAAATCAAGAAAATGATAGGTGAAATTGATAAGGAAGGGACAGGAACAATGAACCTCAGTGACTTCTTGTCTGTGATGACTCAGAAAATGTCTGAGAAAGATACCTAAGAAGAAATTCTGAAAGCTTTCAAGTTATTTGATGATGATGAAACCGGGAAGATATCTTTCAAAAATCTGAAGTGGGTGGCCAAGGAGTTGGGTGAAAACCTGACTGACGAGGAGCTGCAGGAAATGATTGATGAAGCTGATCGGGATGAAGACGGAGAGGTCAATGAGAAAGAATTCCTGCGCATTATGAAAAAGACCAGCATCTATTAAGATTAGTGTCTTCTTTTTTACCCTAAGCACGTGTGCCTGCCACTGTGTGAAATCTGGCTTTTGACAACCTAATTCCTCCAGCCCCCAGACTTCACTGTACAACTTTAGCCATGACCTTAAATCTCTTTTAGCCTTTTGGAAGTATTCTTTGATATTAAGGTTCTTTGTAAAGTGACCTGCTGATTTTTAAAAGCAGAAAGATAGCACATTTAAGTGGAGAAAAGGGTCTTAAAGTTTGACCACTTGCCATTTCCCCTGCATTGCTTCACTCTTGTCATACCTTTCCACACAGACGCAACCACACAATACCTTAGACAAGCACATGTACCGAGTCGCCCCGAGCAGTGGTCATTCCTCAGTGGTTCTGTTTTTCATTGATACCTGAGTGCAGTTTTGTCTTTTATAAAATCTAGTGAACTCTTGCTTTGGTATTTTGGTGTGTTGATGCTATTTATCCTGTTGTAAAATAAAAACTTCCTTAGTTTAAAAAAAATCAACACATACCCTTTCAAGTTAAGACAAGCGAGAGGAGGGTGGGCTGGGAGGGATGGGTGAGAATGTTCAAAAGGCCTGGCATTCCTCAACACACTATATTCATAGATTACGTTGCTGAATGGCAACTCCTTTGTACAGCTACTTACTGATAAAAATCTTTTTAAAAAATAAGTAAAGACAATAACAGAAAGTAAATTGAGAAAAATATTCGATTCTACAAAGCTTGCAATGATAATACATGCATGAATGATGAAATATTTTTTACTTGTTCCTAAAACAAAAAAAAACCTGGTAGAATGATTCAAGTGGCAGGGCACATGAGCTCAAGACTCCTAGTTTAAACCTCATTACCTCTAAAAGAAAGAAAGATGATTTTGAGACCACTTGCCTAGCTAGCACAAAACTCTGAGTGCAAAATAACACGAAAAAGTAAACAACATTAAAGTGAAATTTAGAAAATGGCAAAAATAATATATTGGTCATGGTACAATAAGACCACTGGATTCTTTAGCAGCATGTCAGTATGATTGTGCCTTCTTAATGATATCATATCCAATGTCAAAGTTCTTTACCCATAGTGTGAAGCTTGGCATTTGTACAGTTAATTTCGTCATTAAATACTGAAAATAATATTTGCTGAGTTCTAACTCTATGGAGGTTGCTGTTCTAGCAGTTAAGGAGACGCTGTGAACAAGAGAGTCATAGTATGAAGGCATACTAACGCGTGCTAAAAGGCATAGAATGGAGCTTAGATTTTCCAATGTACAAGCTAGTAAGAAAATTCTCTGTTCAAAATAAATCATTTCTCAACCTCATTGGCACACGGTGAGACTATCTCCAGAGTCTCAGGTACTTACTAGCAAAGGAATTGAAAGGTTCTCCCAGACTCCAAGGGTCATCTCAGATGAGGAGGTTGACTAAAGCTGAACTTCCAACTACCAGGCTGCTGTCTATTATTTATCTCTTCCTTTGCGCTAAATCCAACCCTGGTCTCAGCAAGAAATATAGTATACTGAAACTGGGCTCTGGGGATGAATGTTGTAAAACAAACAAACAAAAAAAAACTTTAAAAAAGTTAGAAAATATTCTTTACGCAAAACCCTATATACCATCACTAAGAAAATGACTTACTTTATAAGAAAAGAAGGTGTGGATACTTACTTTCCGGATTAAACAACAGGAATTTGTTATTTATTCTCCTCTGAAGAAATGAGATTAGGAATGGAAACAGTATACAGTTTTGCACTCTTCATTTTCAAGAAGGGGTTGCAATAACAGTTTAGGGCTCTGAGTGTCGCTGTTCACCACGCGGGGGAAAAACAACCAGACATTTAGTAAGAAGGAGATTTCCGCAGCGCACAGCCCTGGTTCTGGGCGCTTGCAGAGCTTCATCTGGGACCCGCGATTGCTCAGCGTTCCACCGCGAACGCATCGGCCCTGGGAAGACCAGGACCCAGGGCTCCTCGGCCTCCAGCGGGAGCCGCCAAGGTCAGGCTGTCGCGCAGCGGGGCTGTCATGGCGGCTGCTTCTCCATCAGACTGCAGGCGACTGGTGTGGATGTGCTTTGTGCTGGGAGCCCTGTGGGAAGTGCGGGCCCAGCAGATCCGCTACACGGTGCGGGAGGAGCTGGAAGAAGGCTCTGCCGTGGGCGACCTGGCCCGGGACCTGGGGCTGGAGCCGCGGGAGCTGGCGGAGCGCGGCGTGCGCATCGTGTCCAGAGGGAAGGCGCAGCTCTTCGCGCTGAGCCCGCGGGGCGGCGGCCTGGTCACCGCGGGCAGGATCGACCGCGAGCAGCTCTGCCACACATCTGCCCAGTGTGTGGCACACTTGGAGATCCTCCTAGAGGACAAGGTGAGCATTGTGGGAATCGAGGTGGAAATAACCGATGTGAATGACAATGCGCCCAGGTTTGCAAATGAGCAGTGGGAAATAAAAGTTGCTGAAAGTGAAATTCCTGGGATGAGATTTCCGCTCCCTGAAGCTTTCGATCCGGACATAGGGCTGAATTCTCTGCAGGGTTACCAGCTCAGCTCCAATGTTCACTTCTCCCTGGATGTGCAGAGAGGCCCTGATGGGGTGCAGTATCCGGAGCTGGTGCTGGAACGCGCCCTAGACCGTGAGGAAGAGCCAGTTCACCACTTGGTTCTCACTGCGAACGATGGAGGCGACCCCATTCGCTCGGGCACGGCCAGGATTCACATCACACTCCTGGACAGCAACGATAACGCTCCCACATTCACCCAGCCAGAGTACCACGTCAGCGTGAGGGAGAATTTGCCCGTGGCCACCCAGCTGCTCACCATCAAAGCCACCGATCCAGATGAGGGGACCAATGGAGAAGTGACATATTCCTTCCGGAATGATCTAGACAAGATATCCCAGCTGTTCCAGTTGGATTCTGTCAGTGGGGTCATCACAATATTAGGAGATCTGGATTATGAGGAGTCTGGATTCTACCAAATTGATGTAGAAGCCCGTGATGGACCTGGCCTTCGAGCCCGAAGTAAGGTGCTCGTGACAGTCGTGGATGTAAACGACAATGCTCCAGAAGTCACAGTTACCTCACTCACCAGCTCTATCCAAGAGCCTTCTTCCCCAGGAGCTGTCATTTCTCTTTTCAACGTTCATGACAGCGACTCCGGAGAGAATGGCCTTGTCACATGTTCCATTCCAGATCATCTTCCATTTAGACTGGAAAAGACCTATGGAAATTATTACCAGTTGTTGACACACAGAACTCTGGACAGAGAGGAAGTCTCAGATTATGACATCCTGCTAACTGCCACTGACCAGGGAACACCTCCCCTGTCTACAGAGATGCATATTGCATTGCAGGTGACAGACATCAATGACAACCCACCCACCTTCACTCACGCCTCCTACTCTGCATACATTCCAGAAAATAACCCGAGAGGAGCATCAATCTTGGGCATGACAGCCCAGGACCCTGACAGTGGGGAGAATGCCCAAGTAACCTACTCTCTCACAGAGGACACCATCCAGGGAGCGCCTCTGTCCTCCTACATCTCCATCAACTCCAACACGGGAGTCCTGTATGCTCTTCGTTCCTTTGATTACGAGCAGTTCCAAGACTTGCGGCTGCTTGTGATCGCCAGCGACGGTGGACAGCCACCCCTCAGCAGCAACGTGTCCCTGAGCCTGTTCGTGCTGGACCAGAATGATAACGCACCTGAGATCCTCTATCCCACCCTCCCCACGGATGGTTCCACGGGCGTGGAGCTGACACCTCGCTCTGCAGAGCCAGGATACCTGGTAACTAAGGTGGTGGCCGTGGACAAAGACTCAGGACAGAACGCCTGGCTGTCCTACCGCCTGCTCAAGGCCAGCGAGCCGGGGCTCTTCACGGTGGGGCTGCACACGGGTGAGGTGCGCACGGCGCGGGCCCTGCTGGACAGAGACGCGCTCAAGCAGAGCCTCGTGGTGGCGGTGCAGGACCACGGCCAGCCGCCCCTCTCGGCCACCGTCACGCTCACCATTGCCGTGGCTGACAGCATCCCAGAGGTCCTGGCAGATTTGAGCAGTGTCCACACTGCCCCTGACACAGAGGACTCTGACCTCACACTCTACTTAGTGGTGGCAGTGGCCGTGGTCTCTTGTGTCTTTCTGGCTTTTGTCATCGTGCTGCTGGCCCTGAGGCTGAGACGCTGGCACACGAGCCATCCGCCTCCAACAGTACACAGTGGGCTGGCAGGTGCTTCACACTTGGTGGGTGTGGATGGGGTGCACGCTTTCCTGCAGACCTATTCCCATGAGGTGTCGCTCACCGCGGACTCGGGGAAGAGCCACCTGATCTTCCCGCAGCCCAACTATGCGGACACGCTCCTCAGCCAGGAGAGCTGTGCCAAAAGCGAGCCTCTCCTGCTACCCCAGGATTTCCCTGTGTCACAAGGAGACCCCAGCCACCTTCAGGTAAGCCAGTTCTACCATCTGTCTCACACAGGGGAGCATAGGATTCTGTGAATGCCTTCAGTTGTGTAAGATAGGACGTGCAAAGTAAAGCACCCCTTTATTAACATTCCATTGGGTCAAATGTGGTGGATATGTAATGATTAGTAACATTTACCAAAGAAAAACTTAGTTACTATTGAGTAGTTTTTTCTCTTTTTGTGATATGACTGTGATTAAACTCAGGAATACTGGGCATACAAGACAAACATTCTACCCGGAGATACCCACCCCTGGCTCTTCTTGTTTATTTATCCTTTCTAGTCTTCATTTAGTTTTAGTTTTAGCAGAAATTTATTAATTATATATCTTTAAGTCTCTCACTTTGAGTGTAAGTGTGTGTGTGTGTGTGTGTGTGTGTGTACTAGGGCGTGAAGTCAGGTCCTCAGTCTCTTGGTTGTCTGTTTTGCTCAAGGATTATGCTCTAGCTCTTTAGGTAAGTGTTTAGGCTTGGCTTTTGGCTGCTTAATTGGAGATAAGGGTCTTGTGGATTAATCCACTTGGGTGGCTTTGTATTTTGACTTGCAGATCCCACCCTCTGACTAGGTAGGATTCTAGGCATGTACCACTGCCTTCTGTTAATACTCATTTTTAGAATTCCCTTTTCAATGTGCACTACTGAAAGAAAGATTATACCATGAAGTAAAAGCCAATTGTGAGAAGTCATATTTGTAGCATTATTTTCCATGAAGTTAATATGGAATCTCTTTTGAGTATGTTTAAATTTCTTGTTTTTAAACAACCAAGTTGTGCTTGTAATTTACATTTCTCTCCTTAAAAAATTGTATTTCCATTATAACTAGGCATTGACAACTTGTGGGCAGTGGCAAACTATTTAATTTTAAGGTAGAAAATGTTAAAAACCTTCACAATGAACTGGTACACTATAAACATGTTTATTGCTATTATAAAGGTGATGCACACAGAGCTTACCTTTATTTGTCCTGGGGCTTGAACTTGGGTCTGGACACTGTCCTTAGCTGTTTTGCTCAAGGCGAGTGCTCTACTGCTTGGGACCCTGGAGCCACCTCAATGTTTCTGGTGGTTGAGTGAAGATAACAGTGCCATGGAGGGCTCAGAATATGGCCTAGTGGTAAAGTGTTCACCTTGTATACATGAAGCCCTGGGTTTGATTCCTCAGCACCACATACACAGAAAAGCCAGAGGTAACCTGGTGTCTCAAGGGGTAGAGTGCTAGCCTTGAGACAAAGAAACCAGGGACAGTGCTCAGGCCCTGATTTAATGTCCCAGGACTAGCAACAAAAACAAAAGAAAGAAGCAGGACTGTCATGGACTTTCCTGCCCAGTCTGGTGTTGAACTGAGATCCTCAGATTTCAGTCTCCTGAGTAGCTAGGAATACAGATGAAATCACCACCACCTGGTAAGGCTACCATTTCATAATGCAGGGAATGAGTACATTTCCTTAGGGGTATTGTCATCCCTTCCTTCAGTGTCTAAACATTTCTGTTTTTGAGACCAAGTCTTAACTCGTGCTGTCTTCAAATTCACCATCCTCCTGCCTGGGCCTCTCAAGTGCTGGACACAGTCCACAATGCCTGGTGCAAATGCTTTGTTATTGCTGATCTGACCATAGTGACTTTGTAGGATTCCTTTCATTTGCCTCCATGATTATCAAAAGTGCTTCCCATTTCACTTCACTCATATGTAAGAAGAATGTAGGAGTAATTATAATAATCTCTTAATTGTTTGTTGTGTCATTACCCTTAACTTCTACCTTGATTTCTAAGGAGAAAAAAAAACAAAACTTGTTGAGGGCTGGGAATATGGCCTTGTGGTAAAGTGCTTGTCTCGTATACATGAAGCCCTGGGTTCAATTCCTCAGCAACACATAGAAAAAGCCAGAGGGGGTGCTATAGCTCAAGTCTCTGAGTGCTAGCTAGCCTTGAGCAAAAAGAAGCTAGAGACAGTTCTCAGGCTCTGAGTTCAAGTCCCAGGACTGGCAACAAAAACAAAACAAAACAAAAAACCTTGTTGAAGCCTCTTGTTTCTGTTCATCAGGTAAACTTCATACCAAGGTTGAGTAACTTGGATTCTGGGCCTGCATGATTAATGGTTCTTAGTACATTGTCATCATCCCTATCTATTGGGATTCCTACAAATTGTTCCCACCTATGTGTGTCACTGTGTGGCCCTAGCATGATCGGGGAAGGATAAAATATTTTGGGCATAAGGGATATGAAATAATTTGTTCCTGCAAATACTTCTCTTTGTTAATTAAAACTCCAGCAATGTGTATAACTATACAAATTAGGGAGTTCTGATAACTGAAAGTTGTGGCAATGATAATGCAATATGACTTCAACCAATTTTAGAGGGAGACTTGTCATTTCTATTTAGTTTTCCATGTATGGGAGGTTGTAGTGCACTAAATACTGTTTGGGATGGAATGCAATTAGCAGTCTTGGGTAGAGGAAATAACAAGTGGGAAATGGCAGACAGTTTATACCTGAGGAGGTATTATTGAAGATACTAAAATCATGAAATTTTGTTAGCCCTAAAATGTGTCAATCACATTTAAGAATATATTACAGATTTAGCAAGGTACATATGTTAAAGCCTTAAAGATGGCTGGGCAGCAACAATGTTCATCGCAGCACAATTTGTCATAGCTAGAATTTGGAACCAAACCAGATGCCCTTCAGTAGATGAATGGATCAGGAAAATGTGGTATATAAACACAATGGAATTTTATGCCTCTATCAGAAAAAATGACATTGCCCCATTTGTAAGGAAATGGAAGGACTTGGAAAAAATTTTACTAAGTTAAGTGAGCCAGACTCAAAGAAACATGGACTCTATGGTTTCCCTCATAGGGAATAATTAGCACAGGTTTAAGCTAATCACAGCAGAGGATCACAAGAGCTCAATATGAACACAAAAGATGATGCTAAGTGAAATAAACTCCATGTTATGGAAACGACTGTTATATCACTGTTGTAATTACTTTGAATATGCGATGTGAAACCGTAGCTTCTATTATTGATGATACTCTTGTATGCCCTTTCTGTGGTTGTACCTACGCTATCTCAGTAGCTTATCTGAGTACATTGGAAACCGTGTATACAGTTATTAAAACTAGGAAACTGTAAGGGAATACCAAAATCGAGAGACATGGGGTAAAAAAGACAAACGATTACAAAAACAATACTTACAAAACTGTTCAGTGTAAATCTACTGAATAAGTCAGGGGGGAAAGGAACAGGGGGAGGGGGAAATGAGGGAGGAGGTAACAAACAGTACAAGAAATGTATCCAATGACTAAAGTATGAAACTGTAACCGCTCTATATATCAGTTTGACAATTAAAAAAAGAAAAAAGGAATCAAAGATAGGGATAGTGTAAGATCCAGTGATTCTCCTAATGAGTATGTGAATGAAATCATTAGACCACAGAGATCTGTGTGCCCATTTTATTGTAGCACCATTCATGACAGCTAATATATAAAATCAACCAAGGTGTCCATTTATGTGTATAAATAGGTAAGAAAAATAGTAAATGTTACTCTCTCTCTCTGACATACAAATATTATTCGGCCATAAAAAGAATAAATATCCTGCCATGTGCTGCAAAAAAAAAAAGAGGGCCGTGCAGAATTTACATCACACAGGAAAATATATTTTCACTTCATTGACCACTGGATGTCTTGGAGGAAGTATTTCTAACTGAACTAGTTCATATCTATATGAGTGAATAACTACATGCCAATATAAATATGTTACATATATGTATATATGAAATGAGCTAAAATGAATGAGTCCCCATCTCTGAAAATGTGTGTACTTCATACAGCTTGAAGGAGCACAACATGAAATATATTTGTGTACCACAATGTAAGCTTCAATAAAAAATTTGCTTAATTATGTAGAAAAAAGATGCATGGTATTCATAAAAGGCTTTGTTAAATGGCAAAAAAAAATACATACCCTATCAAGATAAGACAAGCGAGAGAAGGGTGGGTTGGGTGGGATGGGTGAGAATGTTCAAACGGCCTGGCATTCATCAAGACATACTATATTCATAGACTGCGTTGCTGAATGGCAACACCTCTGTACACCTACTTACAGATAAAAATATTTTTTAAGAATAAAAACCAAACCAGGAAAATAAATTAACAAAAAATATTCAGTTCTATGAGGCTTGCAATGATACTGCATACATGACTAATAAAATATTTCCTTGTACTTGTTTTTAAAATAAAAAAAGGCTGGTAGAATGATTAAAGGGTCAGGGCACATGAGCAGAAAACTCTTACTATAAACCCCAGTACCTGCAAAAGAAAGAAAGATTTTTTTGTAGATCCCTTGCCCTGCAAGAACAAAACTCTAAGTGCAAACCCTATTAACACCAAAAGATAAATAAACTTAAAGTGAAATTTAGAAATGATAGTGAAAACTATGCATTGGTCTTGATACACTAGGACCAGTGGGGTTTTTTTTTGCATGTCACTGTGTCTCTATATTCTTAATAATATCATTTTTAATGTGAAAGCTATATACCCATAGTTTGAAGCTTTACATTTACACCGTTAATTTGTTCATTAAATACTGAAAAAATATTTGCTGAGTTCTGACTCTATGGAGGTTGCTGTTCTAGCAGTTAAGGAGACACTGTGAACAAGAGAGTCATAATATGCAGGCTTCAGGCTGTGGGATGTATGTTTTGCTCAAGAATGATGCTCTAGCTCTTAAGCCAAATGTTCAGCCGTGGCTTAAGCTGGAAACTTGGAGATACATGTCTTGTCGATTGATCCCCTTGGCTGGCTTTGAGCTTTGATCCGCAGATCATCCCCTCTGACTAGATAGGATTCTTGGAATGTATCTCTGGTACTACTTTTTTATAGAACGCCCACTTCAATATGCACTACTAAAAGGGAAGATTACACCATGAAATGGAAGCCAATTGTGTGAAGTCATATTTGTAGCATTAGTTTCCATTAAGTTAATATGGAATCTGTGTTGAGTATATATAAATTTCTTGTTTTTACACCACCATGTTGTGCTTGTAATTTACCTTTCTCTCCTTAAAAAAAAGTACTTCCACTCCCTCCTAACCTCCTCTATGTCGGTGGGTAGGACGAGGCCCGAGTTGCAGCTCACTTAAATAAAGCCTTGCCTTGCTTTTGCATTTCGGAAAAAAAAAAAAAAAAAGTACTTCCATTATAACTAGGCAGTGACAAATTGTGGGTAGTGGAAAACTGTTTAACTTTTAGGTAGAAAAAGTTAAAAACTTTCACAATGAATTGGTACACTTTAAACATTTTTATTGCTATTATAAAGGTGATGCACACAAAGGTTACGTTTATTAGGCCTGGGGCTTGAACTCTGGGCCTGGGCCCTGTCCTGAACTCTTTTGCTCAAGGCGAGTGCTCTACTGCTTGGGACCCCGGAGCCATCTCAATGTTTCTGGTGGTTGAGTGAAGATAACAGTGCCATGGAGGGCTCAGAATATGGCCTAGTGGTAAAGTGTTCACCTTGTATACATGAAGCCCTGGGTTTGATTCCTCAGCACCACATACACAGAAAAGCCAGAAGTAGCCCTGTGCCTCAAGGGGTAGAGTGCTAGCCTTGAGACAAAGAAACCAGGGCAAGTCCTTAGGCCCTGATTTAATGCCCCAGGACTAGCAACAAAAACAAAACAAGAAACAAGAGTGTCATGGAGTTTCCTGCCCAGTCTGGCTTTGAACTGAGATCCTCAGATTTCAGTCTCCTGAGTAGCTAGGAATACAGATGAGAGTCACCACTTCCTGGTAAGGCTACCATTTCATAACGCAGGGAATGAGTACATTTCTTTGGGGGTATTGTCACCCCTTCCTTCAGTGTCTCAACATTTCTGTTTTTGAGACCAAGTCTTAACTCGTGCTGTCTTCAAATTCACCATCCTCCTGCCTGGGCCTCCCAAGTGCTGGACACAGTCCACAATGCCTGGCGCAAATGCTTTGTTATTGCTGATCTGACCATAGCGACTTTGTAGGATTCCTTTCATTTGCTTCCATGATTATCAAAAGTGTTTCCCATTTCATTTCACTCATATGTAAGAAGAATGTAGGAGTAATTATAATAATCTCTTAACTGTCTGTTGTGGCATTACCCTTGACTCCTACCTTGATTTCTAGGGAAAAAAAATTATTGAGGCCTGGGAATATGGCCTAATATAAAGTGCTCGTCTCGTATACATGAAGCCCTGGGTTGGATTCCTCAGCAACACATATAGAAAAAGCCAGAAGTGGTGGTACAGCTCAGGTCACCGTGTGCTAGCCTTGAGCAAAAAGAACCTACGGACAATTCTCAGGCTCTGAGTTCAAGCCCCAGGACTGGCAACAAAAACAATACAAAACAAAAAACATTGTTGGGGCATCTTGTTCCTGTTCATCAGGTAAACTTCATACCAACTTTGAGTAACTTGGATTCTAGGCCTGCATGATCTTAGTACATTGTCATCATCCCTATCTATTGGAATTCCTACAAATTGTTCACACCTATGTGTGTCACTGTGTGACCCTAGAATGTTTGGGTAGGATAAAATATTTTGTGCACATGGGATATGACATACATTTGTTCCTGCAAATACTTCTCTGTGTTAATTAAAACTCCAGGAATGCGTATAACTATACAAATTAGAGAGTTCTGGGAACTGAAAGTTGTGGCCATGGTAGGGGAATGTGGCTTCATCCAATTTAAGAGGGAGAATTTTAATTTCTACAGAGATTTGCATGTATTGGAGGTTGTAGTACAATAAATACTCTTTGGGATGGAATGCAATTAGCAGTCTTGGGTAGAGGAAATAACAAGTGTCCAATGGAAGACATTTTATACCTGAGGAGGTATTATTGAAGATACTAAAATCATGAAATTTTGTTAGCCCTAAAATGTGTCAATCACATTTAAGAATATATTACATATTTTGCAAGGTACATATGTTAAAGCCTTAAAGAGGGCAGTGCAGAATTTACATCAAACAGGAATGTATATTTTCACTTCACTGACCACTAGATGTCTTTTTTTGAGTATTTTGCTCATTTTTAAAAATTGCCCAATAGAGTAAGAAGACATACAAATGAAAGTCTATCACTGAATGTTTCTATTACAGTGTCATTGTGTTGCCCACCATTAATGTGGGTAATCAGCTGATCTCTCTAATTTCCAAATAGTTTTGTTTTTCTTTGCGGTACTAGGGATTGATTACAGGGTCTCCCACATGTAAGACAAGACCTCTACCCTTTCAGCCATTCCCCTAGACCGTTCAAGTAGTTTTCTTATTACTAAGAAAGTAAGCTTCAGCTAAAGAATACAACACAAAGCAAATTCCTCAAACTCAAAACATGACAAGTTAAACATGTAAATTTTCCAGACTTTTAATGAACCCCCCTTCCAAAAGCTAAAAATCACTGAACAGAAGGTATTTTCAAGCGGCCTTTCTATCCATATATATGCACACATATATATGACTTATGGAAAATCAAACTCAACTTGGTATGAATTTCAAAATATAGTACACAAACATGACAAACACAAAATAAAATTATCATTGAAGGAATATAAATATTTAGTATATAAGAATGTGAAATTAAAGACCTCTTACTAATGATCATTTATTGAACAACATCATCTTCTAAGAATAAAAGAGAACAGTATTCTTAGCCTCTAAATTCAGTACATGGTCAAACTAATTTTCTCAAACTGCAGTTCTACCACATGTGAAACCCTTTGTTACTGAGTTAAGATAGGGAAAACTACAGCTTACAAATTTCTTAGAGCACACGAGACCATTTCGCAGTCCTAGAAGGCACACATATTTCCTATCAAAGTAATGCATTTAGGTATTTCATATTGTAAAAAGACAAAGCTGTACAGAATAGAAAAAATATACATTTTATCCAAACACATTTACAACTTTTATAATTAAATATACTAGAACCTACTTAATATTCAGATCTAAAGAATTATCACCCAGTTTAATGAAATGAACAAACAACTGTATTCATTTATTTCACAAGGCTAATAAAATTATATAATTCACAGTAGATCAGTTAGTCTTCGAGCTAATATTGTAAGATAAAAGGTGTGGGCAATAGCAAGTCACTGCACTCCCTGCTTAGTAAATCCTTCAGAGGTGAAGAATTTGGAGAAGTAAAATCATTGGCGATAAAAAACCAAACCCCATAAATCTATGTTGTTCGTTTTCAGAAACTTGAAACTAGGCAATCTGAATCTCAGGAGTCTAATCCCAAAGAACAATTCAAGTTTTTGGAGCTGGAAAACATTTCAGAGGACCACAATGTTTTTCAAAATATATCCTACAGTAGACAAAGTATCAATGGAGTAGAATCAGGGATATGAAAACTTGAATTAAAAGTTAGGGGTTTTGTATGACAAAAATTCAAATATATAGCATATTACCCAGGCACTATTACGTTTTCATTGGTTGCCTGAATGCTTTGTCACTGTGTACCTAAAGGTTACAGAATGAAATTTATATTAATAAAATATGACTTACATGTGGAGGTAGGGTGTAAGCATTCACTTATGTATATGGGTTCTAAAAATTACCTTCCAATAAAAGGTTGCACTACAGAAATAATGTGAAAACCAAAGATAAAAACTTCTAAAGTAGTAATCTACCAAGAGTGACTTCCAAACTCACAAAATCACTACTTCATTGCACGGTTGCTACAACAGAATGCAAATACTTAGCTTGCATAAATACTCTATAGAGAGTGTTTAGTTATTTGGTACCTTTACTGTCTCCTCATGAATGCCTTTAGATCTTTTATCCTTGAAATGTTTTTTATCTTATTTGCAAACCCATTAAAATCTCAGTAGCCACAATTTTTTTGCCATCAATAAACAACAACATAAATTGTGTACCTGGTTAGGAAAACGTATTCTCAACTTATGGATATTAGATCAGAAAATGTATGTAAAGTATTAAAATGTTTCTGGAGACATCATACCCTAGTTATATTATGAAATATTAATGTTAAAATTTTTATTTCATAAGTATGGTTGAATGCTATAGAAAATTATTATAATATTCTTTTTAGAGACTTTCACAGAGAGTACAGTAGAGCAGTAGAAGCCAAACCACCATCAAGTTTTCAGAGATGTTATACATACACATGGTAGAGAAACTTCACTCTCCTTTCTTTTAATCTAATCAACCTGAAGAATTTGAAGACTTCATAAGCATCAAATGACTTACCATGATCTGCAAGTATGTAAAGTTAGTATTTGTGAAGAAAAGTTTCCTTCTGAAAAATCCAAGATGAGTAAGCCTTCAAAACCCAATCAAAACAGTCAGCTTTGGGAATGCATTTCTACAACAGCTAGAGACTCTCCAGCAGAAATTCATTTACAGAGCCAAGTCCCAATATTACAGTCTTTATCCAAATTATACAACGTGGGAAATTTGTGATTGAGAACACACTGATGAAGTTAAATAAAGGTATGAAAGCAGTGTGACTCTTTTAAGTAAAAATGACTGAAGGAGCAATACTTAACCACAATATGCATAGTGCATACCCCTGAGTTTCCAGCAGAAAGACTAGCTTTTAAGTATGCACTTTGATGTAGTTTACACCGTTTTAGTCATTCAAAAGTTTCTTTCAGACGGCTAAAACTCAGCATTCAAAATTTACTTTAAACCTATCTAAAATAGTGCCATATTACTGCCCTGAAAAACAGTAGTAAGTCAAAAGCCTCTGGAAATATTGCTATTTTCAGTTAGCAAAGGTTTCAAGAGCAATTTGTTCTAATAGACATTACAACAGATAAATAATAGGAAAATATGGTCTAAAACTGTACCAAATTTTGGCTTACCAAAAATGGAAGACATAGGAAGTTTACTTTTTAAAAAACGGGGCATATTTTTGGTATAGCAAAAATAGGAGGGTGGGAAAATTAGTTTTTCTGCATCAGTGCCACAATGTCCCACCTATTTCCAATGGATTCATAGCCTACAACATCCAGAGAAACCATCCCCTAAAGTCATGGCCTATGGCGCTGGCCTGCCTCATCAGCCATGTTAAGACTAGAGTTAGCCATATCATCTTCAGTGGGTGCGTCCGACACCACCCAAAATTCATCTGCTCCAGTCATTTGTAGGCGACAAATGGGGCAATTCATGTGTCAGTCACTCCATTGATCAATACACTCCTGACAAAAGCTGTGAGCACAAGGCAGGATGAGATCAGCTCAACCATCCATACAGATGGAACATTCCTCCTCATCAGTCAGCTGCTTCACCTTGCCATCCAAAGACTAGCGTGACAAGATGTTACAGAGGATGAGTTTTCACCAGGCTCTTTAGAGGTGGGGGTTTGAGCCAACACTCCTGCTGCTTGACTTGGTATGGCTTTATAAAGGTGAATAAACTGGTACAAATTCATGATCCGTGATGCTTCCACAATGCCACTGCTTTTGTTAATCTTAGTACAGACCACCCGCATAACCACTCTCTGAAAGGCAGAAGAATCGGACCCAGTTGAATCGGACCTCAAAGAGAAGATGTTTTTCTTGACCGGCAGCCACCTTGGCGGTCACATCATTAACTCCAGCTACTCTCCCAAGAAATTCTCCATAAGTTAAGGAGGTGCATTCTTGAACAAATGTCACATGTTTTGCTACTTTTTCTGGCAACTTGTTAATAACCAACTGCGTCTGATCCGAAATTTGCTGTTCCATGATGAAAGGATGTCTTTTAGAATCCAAAAAGAGTGTTGCTTCTCATAGTTTCCTTGGTTCAAGGCATCGCGCTCCCTGAGGCTGCTACGCTGCCATGGCGACAGGCTCCATTGGATGTCTTGTAGAAAATATTTCTCACTGAACTAGTTCATATCCATATGAGGGAGTAACTACATGCCATTATTAACACTTTACCTATATGTATATATGAAATGAGCTAAAATGAATGAGGCCCGATCACTGAAAATGTGTGTACTTTATAAAGCTTGAAGGAGGACAACATGAAATATATTTCTCTACCACGACGTAAGCGCCAATAAAACCTTTGCTTAATTGTCTAGAAAAAAAGATGCATGCTTTTCATAAAGTGCTTTGTTAAATGGCAAAAAAATCAATACATACCCATTCAAGTTAAGACAAGTGACAGGAGGGTGGGTTGGGAGGGATGGGTGAGCATGTTCAAAAGGCCTGGCATTCCTCAAGACATACCATGTTCATAGACTATGAAGCTGAATGGCAACTCCTTTGTATAGCTACTTACTGATAAAAATCTTTTAAAAAATAAATAAAGACAATAAATGGAAAGTAAATTGAGAAAAATATTCAGTTCTATAAAGCTTGCAATGGTAATACATACATGAATGATGAAATATTTTCTTTTACTTGTTCCTAAAACAAAAAAAAAATTGGTAGAATCATTCAAGTTGCAAGGCACATGAGCTCAAGACTCCTAGTTTAAACCCCAGTACCTCCAAAAGAAATAAAGATAAATTTGAGACCACTTGCCTGGCTAGCACAAAACTCTGAGTGCAAAATATCACAAAAAAGTGAACAACATTAAAGTGAATTTAGAAAATGGCAAAAATAATATATTGGTCATGGTACAATAAGACCACTGGATTCTTTAGCAGCATGTCAGTATGATTGTGCCTTCTTAATGATATCATTTCTAATGTCAAAGTTCTTTACCCGTAGTTTGAAGCTTGGCATTTGCACAGTTAATTTCTCCATTAAATACTGAAAACACTATTTGCTGAGTTCTGACTCTATGGAGGTTGGTGTTGTAGCAGTTAAGGAGACGCTGTGAACAAGAGAATCATAGAATGAAGGCATACTAACGCATGCTAAAAGGCATAGAATGGAGCCTAGATTTTCCGATGTACACGCTAGTGAGAAAATACTCTATTACTCATATCTTTCCTTTGGCCTAAATCCAACCCTGGTCTCAGGAAGAAAGATAGTATACTGAAAATGGGCTTTGGCGATGAATATTGTAAAAAAACAAAACAAAACAAAACAAAACACCTTTTACAAAGATAGAAAGTATTCTTTACTCAAAGCCCCATGTCACATCTCTTAGAAAACAACATAGTTTACTGAAAAAGGAAGGAGCGGATCCTTTCGTTGCAAATTTAACAACAGGAATTTCTTATTTATTCTCCTAAGAAGAAATGAGATTGGGAATGGAAACAATATAAAGTTCTGCAAAATTCATTTTCAAGAAGGGGTTGCAATAATAGTTTAGGACTCTGAGTGTCGCTGTTCACCACGCAAGGAAAAACAACCAGACCTTCAGTGAGAAGGAGATTTCCGCAGCACACAGCCCTGGTTCCGGGCGCTTGCAAAGCTTCATCTGGGACCCGCGATTGCTCAGCGTTCCACCGCCAACGCATCGGCCCTGGGAAGACCAGGACCCAGGGCTCCTCGGCCTCCAGCGGGAGCCGCCAAGGTCAGGCTGTCGCGCAGCGGGGCTGTCATGGCGGCTGCTTCTCCATCAAACTGCAGGCGACTGGTGTGGGTCTGCTTTGTGCTGGGAGCCCTGTGGGAAGTGCGGGCCCAGCAGATCCGCTACACGGTGCGGGAGGAGCTGGAAGAAGGCTCTGCGGTGGGCGACTTGGCCCGGGACCTGGGGCTGGAGCCGCGGGAGCTGGCGGAGCGCGGCGTGCGCATCGTGTCCAGAGGGAAGGCGCAGCTCTTCGCGCTGAGCCCGCGGGGCGGCGGCCTGGTCACCGCGGGCAGGATCGACCGCGAGCAGCTCTGCCACACATCTGCCCAGTGTGTGGCACACTTGGAGATCCTCCTAGAGGACAAGGTGAGCATTGTGGGAATCGAGGTGGAAATAACCGATGTGAATGACAATGCGCCCAGCTTTGCAACAGAGCAGTGGGAAATAAAAGTTCTTGAAAATGAAAATCCTGGGACGAGATTTCCGCTCCCTGAAGCTTTCGATCCGGACATAGGGCTGAATTCTCTGCAGGGTTACCAGCTCAGCTCCAATGCTCACTTCTCCCTGGACGTGCAGAGAGGACCTGATGGGGTGCAGTATCCGGAGCTGGTGCTAGAACGCGCCCTAGACCGTGAGGAAGAGCCAGTTCACCACCTGGTTCTCACTGCCTATGATGGAGGCGACCCTGTGCGCTCGGGCACTGCCAGGATTCACATCACACTCCTGGACAGCAACGATAACGCTCCCGCATTCACCCAGCCAGAGTACCACGTCAGTGTGCGGGAGAATGTGCCCGTGGGCACCCAGCTGCTCACCATCAAAGCCACCGATCCAGATGAGGGGACCAATGGAGAAGTGACATATTCCTTCCGCAAAGTCAGAGACAAGATATCCCAGCTGTTCCAGTTGGATTCTGTCAGTGGGGTCATCACAATATTAGGAGATCTGGATTATGAAGAGAATGGATTCTACAATATCGATGTAGAAGCCCGTGATGGTCCTGGTCTTCGAGCCCGAAGTAAGGTGCTCGTGACAATCGTGGATGTAAATGACAATGCTCCAGAAGTCACAGTTACCTCGCTCACCAGCTCCATCCAAGAGCCTTCTTCCCCAGGAACTGTCATAGCTCTTTTCAACGTTCATGACAGCGACTCTGGAGAGAATGGCCTCGTCACATGTTCCATTCCAGATCATCTTCCATTTAGACTGGAAAAGACCTATGGAAATTATTACCAGTTGTTGACACACAGAACTCTGGACAGAGAGGAAGTCTCAGAATATGACATCCTGGTTACTGCCACTGACCAGGGAACACCTCCCCTGTCTACAGAGATACATATTGCATTGCAGGTGACAGACATCAATGACAACCCACCCACCTTCACTCACGCCTCCTACTCTGCCTACATTCCAGAAAATAACCCAAGAGGAGCGTCCATCTTAGGCATGACAGCCCAGGACCCTGACAGCGGGGACAACGCCCAAGTAACCTACTCTCTCACAGAGGACACCATCCAGGGAGCGCATCTGTCCTCCTACATCTCCATCAACTCCAACACGGGAGTCCTGTATGCTCTTCGTTCCTTTGATTATGAGCAGTTCCAAGACTTGCGGCTGCTTGTGATCGCCAGCGACGGTGGACAGCCACCCCTCAGCAGCAACGTGTCCCTGAGCCTGTTCGTGCTGGACCAGAATGATAACGCACCTGAGATCCTCTACCCCACCCTCCCCATGGATGGTTCCACGGGTGTGGAGCTGACGCCTCGCTCTGCAGAGCCAGGATACTTGGTGACCAAGGTGGTGGCAGTGGACAAAGACTCAGGACAGAATGCCTGGCTGTCCTACCGCCTGCTCAAGGCCAGTGAGCCGGGGCTCTTCACGGTGGGGCTGCACACGGGTGAGGTGCGCACGGCACGGGCCCTGCTGGACAGAGACGCGCTCAAGCAGAGCCTCGTGGTGGCGGTGCAGGACCACGGCCAGCCGCCCCTCTCGGCCACCGTCACGCTCACCATCGCCGTGGCTGACAGCATCCCGGAGGTCCTGGCAGATCTGAGCAGCATCCACACTGCCCCTGACACAGAGGACTCCGACCTCACGCTGTACTTAGTGGTGGCAGTGGCCGTGGTCTCCTGTGTCTTTCTGGCATTTGTCATCGTGCTGCTGGCCCTGAGTCTGAGACGCTGGCACACGAGCCGTCCGTCTCCAACAGCACACAGTGGGCTGGCAGGTCTACCTGCTTCACACTTGGTGGGTGTGGATGGGGTGCACGCTTTCCTGCAGACCTATTCCCATGAGGTGTCGCTCACCGCGACTCGGGGAAGAGCCACCTGATCTTCCCGCAGCCCAACTATGCGGACACGCTCCTCAGCCAGGAGAGCTGTGCCAAAAGCGAGCCTCTCCTGCTACCCCAGGATTTCCCTGTGTCACAAGGAGACCCCAGCCACCTTCCGGTAAGCCATCTGTCTCCCACAGGGGAGCATAGGATCCTGTGAATGTCTTTAGTAGTGTAAGATAAGACATGCAAAGTAAAGCACCCCTTTATTAACATTCCATTGCATCAAAGAGGGGTAGAAATTAATGATTAGTAACATTTTCCAAATAAAAACTTAGTTGATAATGACTAGCTTTTTCTCTTTTTTGTTTTTTTTTGTATTGTGATAGTGATTAAACTGAGGAATACTATGCATACAAGATAAACATTCTACCCCGGAGCTACCCACTCCTGGATCTTCTTGTTTATTTATCCTTTCTAATCTTCATTCAGTTGTAGTTTTAGCAGAAATTTCTTAATTATATATTGTTAAGTCTCTCACTTTGAGTATGTGTGTGTGTGTGTGTGTGTGTGTGTGTGTGTGTGTGTGTGTGTGTGTGTGTGTGTGTGTGTACTGGGGCTTGAACTCAGGGTTTCAGGCTCTTGGTTGTTTGTTTTTCTCCAGTATGATGCTGTAGCTCCTAAGCCAAGTGTTCAGTCCTGGCAATGGGTTGGTTAATTGCAGATAAAGTCTGCGGACTAATCTACTTTGCTGCCTTGACCTTTTTTTTCTATTAATGACAGATATGTTTGTTATCACATATCCATCGGTGCGGCTTTCAATACCACTTTAAACATGCATTTCATCCTAGAGATGATCAGTTTTCCCGTGCTCCTTATTTGATACACATTACTGCAAGTCCATTATAAATTACTGAGGAGGAATTTGGTTAAAAATCACAGTAAATCATACTGCTAATACAAATCAACTCTTGCTACTGGACAAGAGTTTAATATTACTTCTCGAGCTGGGTATATGGTCTAGTGCCAAGAGTGCTTACCTCGTATACATGAACCCCTAGGTTCAATTCCCCAGCACCACATATACAGAAAATGGCCAGAAGTGTCACTGTGGCTCAAGTGTTAGAGTGCTACCCTTGAGCAAAAAGAAGCCAGGGACAGTGCTCCGGCCCTCAGTCCAAGTCCCAGGTCTGGCCAAAAAAAAAAAAAAAGAAATGAAAAAAAAGGAACCTACTTTCAATGGAATTTCACTCATCCATTACAAAGAATAAAATTGTAATAAAAATATATTACTTCTAGTAATTCCTATGTTAACTGGAAAACATGGATGTATTGCCATAATTCTCTTTTTATATTGTTGCAACCTTGTATATTTTCTGTAGTTTTCCACAGATCGCACCCTCTGACTAGGTAGGATTCTTGGCATGTACCACTGCCTTCTGGTACTACTTATTTTTAGAATGCCCTTTTCAGTGTGCACTACTGAAAGGGAAGACTATACCGAAAGGGAAGACTATACCATGAAATAGAAGCCAACTGTGTGAAGTCATATTTGTAGAATTATTTTCCATGAAGTTAATACGGAATCTGTTTTGAGTATATATAAATTTCTTGTTTTCACACCACCTTGTTGTGCTTGAAATTTACCTTTCTCTCCTTAAAAAGACATTACCATTATAACTAGGTAGTGACAATTTGTGGGCAGTAGGAAACTATTTAACTTTAGATATAAAAACTTAAATATTTTCACAATTACTTGGTACACTTTAAACATTTTATTGCTATTATAAAGGTGATGCACAGAGCGGTAACCATTTTTTTGTCCTGGGGCTTGAACTCATGGCCTGGGCACTGTCCTGAGCACTTTTGCTCAAGGCGAGTGCTCTACTGCTTTGAACACCAGAGCCACCTCCAGATTTCTGGTGGTTGAGTCAAGAAAAAGAGTGTCATTGACTTTCCTGCCCAGCCTGGCTTTGAACTGAAATCCTCAGATTTCAGCCTCCTGAGTAGCTAGGAATACAGGTGTGAGTCACCACCACTTGGTAAGGCTACCATTTCATAAGACAGGTAATGAGTACATTTGGGGGGAATGTCACCCCTTCCTTCAGTGTCTAAACATTTCTGTTTTTGAAACCAAGTCTTACCCCATGCTGACTTCAAATTCACCATCCTCCTGCCTGGCGTCCCAAGTGTTGGACACAGTCCACAATGCCTGGCACAAATGCTTTGTTATTGCTGATCTGACCATAGTGACTTTGTATGATTCCTTTCATTTGCTTCCATGATTATCAAAAGTGTTTCCCATTTAATTTCTCCCATATGTAAGAAGAACGTAGGAGTAATTATAATAATTTCTTAATTGTCTGTTGTGGCATAACCCTTGACTCCTACCTTGATTTCCAAGGAACAAAAACTTGTTGAGGCCTGGGAATATGGCCCAGTGCTTATCATAACATGAAATAGAAGCCATGTGTGAAGTCATATTTGTAGAATTATTTTCCATGAAGTTAATATGGAATCTGTGTTGAGTATATATAAATTTCTTGTTTTCACACCACCTTGCTTATGGTAAAGTGCTTATCCCCTATACATGAAGCCCTGGGTTCGATTCCTCAGCACCACATATATAGAAAAAGCCAGAAGTGTCGCTATGGCTCAAGTTGCCGAATGCTTCCCTTGAGCAAAAAGAAGCCAGGGACAGTGCTCAGGCCCTGATTTCAAGCCCCAGGCTTGGCAACAAAAGCAAAACAAAACAAAAAACCTTATTGAAGCATCTTGTTGCTGTTCATCAGGGAAACTTCCTATCAAGGTTGAGTAACTTGGATTCTGGGCCTGCACGATTAATGGTTCTTAGTACATTGTCATGATCCCTATCTATTGGCATCCCTACAAATTGTTCCCAGCTATGTGTGTCACTGTGTGGCGGTAGAATGATTGGGGAAGGATAAAATACCTTGGGCATAAGGGATATGAAGTACATTTGCTCCTGTCAATACTTCTTTGAGTTAATTAAAACTCCAAGAATGTGTATAACTATACAAATTAGTGAGTTCTGATAACTGAAACTTGTGGCCATGATAGTGGAATGTGGCTTCATCCAATTTAAGAGAGAGATTGTAATTTCTACAGAATTTTGCATTTATGGGAAGTTGTGGTGCAATAAACACTATATGGGACAGAATGCAATTAGCAGTCTTGGGTAGAGGAAATAAGTGAGCAATGGCAGACAACTTATATTTGAGGACAAATTATTGAAGACACTAATGTCATGACATTTTGTCAGCCCTAAAATGTATCAAACACATTTAGATTCTAACATCAAGTATATACCACAGAGTCAGCAAGGTACATATCCTAAAGCCTTAAAGAGGGCAGTGCAGAATTTACATCACACAGGAAAATATATTTTCACTTTACTGACCACTAGATGTCTTGTAGGAAATATTTTTGAGTGAAGTAGTTCATATCCATATGAGGGAATAACTTCATGCCAATATAAACACTTTACATATATTTATATATGAAATGAGCTAAAATGAATGAGTCCCCATCACTGAAAATGTGTGTATTTCATAAAGTTTGAAGGAGCACAACATGACATATATTTCTGTACTACAATGTAAGCTTCAATAAAAAAATTGCTTAATTGTCTAGAAAAAAAGATGCATGCTTTTCATAAAGTGCTTTGTTACATGGCAAAATAAATCAAGCATACCCTTTCAAGTTAAGACAAAAGAAAGGAGGGTGGGTTGGGAGGGATGGGTGAGAATGTTAAGGAGGCCTTTCATCCATCAAGACATACTATATTCATGGACTGTGTTCCTGAATGGCAACTCCTTTGTACAGCTACTTACAGATAAAAACATTTTTAGAAATAAAAACCAAGCCAGGAAAATTAATTAACAAAAAATATTCAGTTCTATGAAGCCTGCAATTATAATGCATACATGACTAATAAAATATTTCCTTCTACCTGTTTCTAAAATTAAAAAACACTGTGGAATGATTCAAGGGGCAGGGCACATGAGCACAAGACTCATAGTTTAAACCCCAGTACCTCCAAATGAAAGAAAGATGATTTGGAGAGCACTGGACTAGCAAGGACAAAACTCTGAATGCAAACCAAAAGAACACCAAAAACTAAATTAAATTAAAGTGAAATTTAGAAATGATGGCAAAACAATGCACTGGTCATGGTGCACTAAGACTACTGGATTTTTTACAGCATGTGAGTATGTTTCTGTCTTCTTAGTGATATTGCTAATATCAAGGTTATTTACCCATAGTTTGAAGCTTTACATTTGCACCGGTAATATGTTGACTAAATACTGAAAAAAAAATTTTGCTGAGTTCTGACTCTATGGAGTTTTCTGTTGTAGCAGTTAAGGAGAAACTGTGAACAAGAGAGTCACAGGCAGACTTTGGAACCTAGAATTTCCCAGGAACAAGCTAGTGAGAAACTTCTCCTTTCATCCTAAAGTCATTTCTCTTTTTTTTTTTTTAATGGAAACAAGAGTTTTTTTTTTAATGTATAAAACAAGTCCATAAATGTGCTCCCCAATCTCAAGTGTCCTTTATAAGTGTGCTCCCCAATCTCGAGTCTGTACTGTACCTCCCCCAATCTGTGCTCCCCAATCTCAAGATCCATAATGCTCCCCAATCTCAAGACCCCCCCAATCTCAAGAGGCGGTAAATAACATGCTCCCCAATCTCAAGAGTCCACACTCGTTATAACCTACCGCGCAGTGGCCTGAGACTGACGAAGGCGGTCTCTGCGCGGGAAAGCTTGGTCCAGTGGGGCCTGAGGCAGGTCAAGGCCTGGCTGGGAGTGGAGGTGGGGTCAAGGTGGGGTTGATGTGAGGGGGCGAAGGGGCGGGACCAGCGGTGGGCGGGGCGTCTGGACGCCGGGCGTCGCGAAGACCCTCCGCCGGCCCCGCCCTCAGGTGCCCAGTCCGCAGTGGAGGCCTGACGCCAGCTCTCGCGGGATCTGCGCCTCGCCCCCTCCCCCCCACCCCCCACGACTGCCACCCTCCGGACGCCGCGGGAGTCGAGTCGCGATGGTCCATCTCTTACATACGGCGCGCTGCGCCCCGCAGCCTGGT